>NC_053029.1:17583303-17883303 GCF_016746235.2 Drosophila teissieri | reverse complement strand
ATGACTTCAGAATTTTGGTTTGCATGCGTTTCGGTTATATAATTCGATTTGTTGCTCTGCGGTTCAAGTTCTCAAATAAATCATAACGCAAATGCTAAATAAATAAAAAATGATAAAAATGTCGAGAGTGCTGTGTTAAATTCCCTTCTTATCTGACTTTGATTTGTGTCGACTTATGTTTTACGATAAGTTAACATTGTGCCAAAACAATGGCAAATCGTTGATTACACCGATGATTAACTCATAAATTTCGGAGAATTCACCTATTTCGAACAGCGATAAAATACTCTCAAATGGATAAAGTGAAGTGAAATTAAGTGAAGTAATATTTAGATTACGCTACAACATTAAAAAGTATGCAACCATTTTGAAACTTATATCGTATATGTTGATTGCGAAATGTTTTCATTACTCAAATTTAAATTGAGTAATGGATGCTTTAAGAAAATCATATCCCACTCTGGCTGTGGTTCTGTTTACACGACTTTGAAATTCCAAATATTTATTTAAAATAGTTGTGCTAAAAAAAATCCAGCACCGCAAGCCAATAACGATGCGTAAACAAATGTAAAATTAAAAGAACTTGCCGGAAACCCAAAATAAACATAGAACCCCCGGGGTACTAAACGATTAACATTTAACATTTGAGCATTGGTTTTGGATTTGCATTCCCTCTAGAGAGGTTGGCAACCAGAAAACCCAGCCAGCTTAAACCCAACTTTGCCATCTAATCAAGTTTATATTCTGCCTGTGATTTCATGGCAATCGCTCGGAATCGGAATAGCACTCCCAGTGCTCCGCCAGTCAAGAGCCCCGACTCCTCGGCTGTTTATTCCAGAAAGCGAAAGCTGCTTCCAGCTGTCAGCAGATTGGCGCAGTGCCAAAACATTTCTAATGCCCGATACCAAGCTCGCAGCAAATTAGTAGCTGTCGGAAGCCGATTTGCAATCGATTCCAGTGCGAGGGAGAGGGCTGGCTCGAGAGCGAGACGGGCGCCAATCAGCGAAAAGTTGAAGGCTTCGTCAGATACTTATCTGCTACCTAGATGTGTCGTGTTTCCAGGTGTTGCGGGGAGCTTTTGGAGCTTCGGCTTCAGTTGGGCACTAGAACTTCGACTTTGACGTTGTGTCGATCGGGCGAGAGCCATTTAATTGTAGCTATCGGAAATTACACTGCACTACAAACTCGGTTCCGGAACTGTAGTGATTCCTACCACAGTTGTGCTTTTCGACTAGCCCATTGACTTGGCCCTTTAAAAATAGCCCGTGTGTTTGTGTGTGCTTTTGCTTGGTTTCCCTGCTTGGTTTCCCTACTTCGCTGCCTCTGTGTGTGTAACTTCAGCTGGTGAAATTCGGCGGGGAAATGCGGCTGGGAAAGCCTGCGAGAACTGACGCAATAGGTCGAACTTGGTGTAGTGGTGTAGTGGCAGTGCTACCAGTGTTATTGGCGTAAACGTTGGCAATTACGCGCCAACTTTGGCACTTGGATGCGACGCGGCACTGAGATCATTATTCGGTTTTAGAATGTTCTATAATGTGCCGGCGAGATAACAGAACGAGGCCCACAGTGCGGCGGAGACAGTGGGTCGGCGGACTTTTGGCGGCGGTCTCTTTTTATGCACTTGCAGTTCAGTTGGCTCACGTACGCGGCCTTTGATGCAACGCCTTTTCGCCGATGCCGACGATTTGCAATTAATTGGGAAGTAAATTGTAAGGACGTGACGTCAGAGCGGGTTCGATGTTCTTGTGGGGCGATTCATAAACTCATTTACTAAGCACATTGTTTGTGTTAATACGCTACGTGTGCGTGTGTGTGTGCGTGTGTATCTGTGTGCTTGTTGTGTAAAAGGCAAACAAACAATAAGCAGGAGAAGAGCGGGAAACAGACATGTGCTCAGCTCGTTATGGGAGAACAAAACGCTCGGCGCTGCCCAAATAAATAAGCAAAGCGTAAACATGACAGCACCGAGACTCTCAAAAATCTATGCTAATTAGCAGCAATAACAACACAGGCGAAGAGTGTATCTATGTATCCGAGAGAATGTATCTCGAACCCATACCATACCCAAACGCAAATGCCCCCAACAACATACATAAGTGCAAAGCCAACAAATCGGCAGGCAGCCAAACACTTGGAATACACTCAAAAACCGAAAAATCACAAAATGTGAATGTTCAGTGAATGGAGAGTGTGGCTAAAAGCAAACATTCGGAAGATCACAGTGAACGGAAAACTTAGAGAGGGAAATCATTAAAATTCAATATATTTCACTTCATAATTGGATTATACCGATTTAAAATAGATCATTATATTAGTTGATAACTCTAGAAATCACTTGTTTTAAAACTTTAAAGACTCTATCCACCTTACCTTGATGTTATCTTTTAAATTACCAACTCACTCTCTTTTAATTTAACAAAAAATAACATTTATATCATGCTTAATTTATTAGAAAAAGACGTTGAGAACTCTATTAATGCCAAAGAAATTTCTCAGCGAGAAATGAATCATAGATCTTCTGCGAGCAAACTTGGTGAATCAAACCTTCATGAAAGGCTTCTTTTGATGACCATCTATGCTCCATCTTTATGTATCAAAGTTCCGTTTCTAATTATTTCCCAAGAAGGCATCTTCCTCACTGCAATCAGCATTCAGCAATTCCATCAATTCCATTGAAAGCAAAACTTTTCGCAAGGCACAACAAGTTCTTTATCAAAAAATGCAAAATTTATCAGCGATAGCCCAGAAAAGATAACTGAAATGTGTGGTGTTCTACAGCAAATATTGCGAGGCGCAGAAATCAATTTCGAATTTGTTGATATTACGGGGCAAGAAAAACAGAAAATAGAAGCCACTACAGTGGATCCACAGATATAGATAGCGGCTACTTGGATGTTCGTACGTCAGTGATTCAGGCAACTTGTCGGGGCCCAAACGAAATCCAAACGGAAACCGAAACCAATTGAGAATACACATTAAGTGAGTGGGTTTCTGAGGAAGGGAAGTGATCGTTTTAGTGGTCCCTAATTGGTATCCCCGTGTCTGTCACACTGTGCAGAAATTGCATAATGCCCAGGCAGAAACCCCCCATCACGTGTCTGGGTCGTCTGGCACCTGACAGAACCACAAAGATACTTCAGTTTGGATTGAACTGGGCGGAGGGAGTTAATGGAGATGATGGGGCTGTGGGCCAGACAGAACAAGAGAAATTGAAAGCCATTAAGTACCTTTAAAAATAAAAGCGGAATACTACTAACCGCATGGCCCACTGGGATGATGCATGGGAGAGCTATATATACATATATGCGCGTGGATATAGGCTGCTTCAATTATTCAAGAGTACACCGAAAGCAGAGACTTGTGACCACAAAAATCAAAGAAATTACGCACGAAAAATATCTTTAAAATGCCATAAGTTGTATATAGATACACAGCCAGCGCAGACTCATCAGATACACAAACACACACGTCGGCCATAAGATACATATAAGCAAACTCTAACTGTGGCAAACTATTTCCGTATTGAGTTCTCTTCTTAATGCCCTGCACTGGGCCATTTTGGGCATATTGCAAAAAAGTTCTTAGAATCAAGCACTTAAAAAATTAAACAATTTAAATGGTTGGAAAATAGTTTCTCGGATTGTATTTGACCTCTAAATACTTTATTTTCCCTTAATGTCTTACATCCTTCATTCCTGAGCATTTATCAACCGAAATTCAAGACAAAAATGTGGTTGTGACATTTAAAAAAATTTATTTTTGAAAGCATATTTTCGTTGGCTTAAATTCCACAAAAAAATTATGTACGGGTTCCAAAAACATTTTCTAATATTTATGGATGCGCCAAATATATTTTCGAACCGAGCGTTTCTTTTCTGCTCGTCGGACTTTATGAGTTTGTTTGGCTTGTGGAAATTGTGGAAATTGCATTGACCTAGAAGTCATATTGTTGTTTTTTCGGTCTCCTCGGTATTTTGATGTCTTTGGAATACCCTGCATTCTGGTTCTGTTTTGGCTTTGCACATTTCTCACCCGCTCTCCGGCTTTCTGCTTCTCCGTATGTATTGTGAGCATGGGCATCGTTATGAATTCCCCGATTTTCCTTTTTGTGTGTATATTTTCAAATACTTGCCACTGTGCATCCGAATCGGGCAGTCTGTAAAAATGTGTGTGAGTGGGAGACTGGGGATCTGGCTCCCGGCTGAGATCGCGGCAAGCCCACGGCCCATTCCTTGTCCGTCGGTCGCCAGCGCCACGAGGAACGGGAAGCGCGATCTTAAAAAATATTTAAAAAATTCTTCACCCCGTGTCCGCTGCTCAAATCGAACATACCCTCGAAACGGGAGCGAAAGTTCAGTATTCAGTATTCAAAACGCAATTTAATTTGGCCAAAACAATTCGAGGCAACCGGAGACAAAGGCGCGATCTCGGCAGCGAAAAATCAACCTGAAAGCATAACGATTTCGGACGCGTGCCAGGCGGTGGGCGGTGGGCGGGGTGGCGTAGACGCCGGCAGCGGCAGCAGCTGCGACGTCGCTGTTTTATATGATTTTCCGCTGGTAGTGCTCGTTTTTATTTTGTATTTTCTTTTTTTCGATTTTGCCGGCTGTCGTCGTGAGCAGAATGCCGCCGGCTCTCGGTTCTGGTTCTCAGTTCAGTTCTGTTTGAGTTTCTGGCGACGAGTGACACACACAGAGGGAACTAGAAATAAACGACACCGAAAAACGAAACAACACTTAGTTGTACTGTAGATTCTGGCTGATTAAGAAACACGAAACACGAAGCACAAGCACTCACTCACACACACATATCTCACACACAAGGAAAACTGCATTAGTTCAGATCGAGCGAAAGTGCTGTAGACGATGCCCAATAACCGCAATCGTAATCGCAATCGCAATCGCAACAAACGCAATCGAAACCAAAACCAAAACCAAAATCAGAATCAGAATCCGAGCCAAAACCAAAACAATCAGCAGCAGGCAGAAGGGGCGGAGGATCGGGAGGAGCAGCAGGATTTCGAGACTCAGATCGCAGTAGCACAATCTTCCTTCTCCGTAGATGATAATGGAAATTCTGGCAGCGTTTCAAATGGGCCAACGGAAAACAGCGAAGAGGTGACGAACACTCTTGAAAAAACCGAAAAAATAGAGGAAATATCCGAGCAACCAGCAACAGTCATCCAACAAGAAGCAGATTTAGGGGCAGAAATGGGTGCCAAAAACTCAAAACACCGCAAGGAAAAGTCCGATAAGCAGGCGTCTAATGGAAAAGCCGAAGAGCAGGTGCGTCCACCTCCCACCATTATAAGAAGGCCACCCGGCAGCCCCCGACAAGCCAAGGTCATAGTTCATCGAATTGTAAGGGAAGAGGACAAGGCCAATGGTACAGCTCCATCTCCAGAGCCACCCAAAGTGGTGGCACCTGAGGAGCAGCCCTTGGAGGTCGAGGATTTAAAGGAGCAGCTACCCGAGGCACATCAGGAAGTTGAAACTAAGGAAGGACAAGAAAATGAACCAAGTCAAAAGGAACTTCCGGAATCTAGTCATCTTTCGGAGGATGCACAGCAGACCAATGTCGAAGTTGAAAAGAGTCAACAAGTTTACGATGAAGTGGACTTCTTACAAGATGGGACCATTGAAAAGAATCAACAAGAAGCGCAACACGATCCAAAGGAACAGGAGCAATATGTGTTGCAACTCGAAAAGGCTATGGAATTTGTAGAAAATGCACATCAGCAACACGTTGCTGCCGTCCAGAGTTATCAAAACCAAAGAGACACGGAGCCAAACGCACAGCAACAGGAGCAAAATGAAGTACAGCTCCTACAGGAATCAACTGAAGCACCTCGGCAACGTGTTGCAGTTCCACAATTCCTTGAGTATCCCAATAAGAAGGAAGAGCAACAGGAACCCATTTTGAATGATGCCCAACAGCAAAATGCAGAGACTGCACCAAAATCCCAAAAGGAGTTCCAAATAAAAGTTGAGTTTGAAGCCGAGGATGCCCCTTCCCAGCAGCCGCCTCCACAGAAGCCCACCTCCAAGGTGATTATCCATCAGATACACCTGGAAACCGCCGACGAAGAGAAAAATGCTAAGCCCACTTTCGAGGAGGTCAGCAGCACTACCGGTTCTCTGGCCGGAACCCTATCTCCACCACCACGTTACTTAGTGGAGTCGCCGAAGAACGTGTCAAGTGGTCAGTTCGCGCGCTTCTCGCGCGATGTGCAAATCCAGGAGCTGGATCTGAACAGCGACTGCAGCTCCGGGGAATTCAATTCCCTGCAGTCGCCGCTGGTTTGCGAAGTAGACTCTGAGTCGGAGGGATCTGTAGTCGTGGGACCGGAACGATCGCCGTCGGATCAGCAGGTGCCGTCCAGCAGCCGAGTGGAGCAGCAGGAGCAGCTGCGCCAGAAACGTGCCCAAAAACGGAACGCTTTGGAGTCGCACTTCCTGCCGCAGTTGCTCAATCCCCGCTACCTGGACAGCATCCTAGAGGAGAACGAATGGAGAAACTCCACTGCCTCCTCTGGCGGAAGCGATCAGACGGGGATCCGCACACCCAAGCTGAACGAGACCTTTCCCAGGAGTCAGTTGGACTTCAGCCGCAGGCACAAGCGGAGGGAGGAGGCGCCGTCGCCTCTTAAGCTCGAAACCAGACTGCTGGAGGACTCCGCCGATCTGGAGAGCTGCACCCGACTGCAGAGCACCCTGTCTCCCCAGTCCGAAGATGCGGAGCTAGTTTACCTGAGCTCCTCGGCCTCCAGCAGTGTCTCTGACCTCATGGAACTAGAACTAGAACAGGCCGCCGCCTTGGCGGAGAGGGCCCTTGTGGACTTGGACACGGATGCCAGCCGGTTGATTGCTCGGCCGGACGATGAGATGAGCAGCACCAGTACCACCACGGCAGACAGGAGCGAGACGGAAGCGGAAACGGAAACAGAGACGGAGAGAGAGGGCGAGCAGAGTCGGGAGAGCACACCTGTTAACGCCAACCCGACGCTCGCCAGTTCGCAGTCTTCGCTGCTGAGCGCCCCAACGCCGACGCCAACGCCGACGCCGACGCCGACGCCCACTCCCGCCGATCGCGAACAATTAGCAAAAGATACAAATGTATCTGGTGGATCGACTGTTAGTTTCGGGGCAGCATCGCCGCTAGCGGCCACGCGCGAGGAGTTCGTTCGCAACATGGACAAAGTGCGCGAGTTGATCGAGATGACGCGGCGCGAACAGGAGCAAGGTGAACTACCGCGATCGCCGTCGCCGCCGCCCGTGCCCCCGCCTCCCGCCTCCGTGCCACCCTACAGTCCCGAGTCCTCCACGTTCCACCTAGCTTCCTTGCAGCTGAAGCGGCAGGAGTCGAACGACTCCCACTGCTCCGACAGCACCACCCACAGCCAATGCACGGCCATCAACCTGGCCAGTCCCCCACCGCCACCCACCGCTCAGCCACCCACACCGCCACTCAGACAAAAGCCCGCACCACCACCCGTACCGCCACCCGTATCACCACCCGCACCACCCACTCCCCAATCAGAGCCAGAGCTTTCAGTTGCAGATTCGGTTGCGAATGCGGATGCAGATGCAGATGCAGGGGTCGACACGGATACGGAAGCCATAAAGAAGCTGCGCCTGCTGTGCACCGAGCAGTTGGCTTCCATGCCCTATGGCGAACAGGTGCTCGAGGAGCTAGCCAGTGTGGCCCAGAACATAGCCGATCAGTCCCAGAGCAAGATGCCCTATCCCATGCCCCAGTTGCCGCACATCAAGGAGCTGCAGTTAAACGCGAATGAGACCAAGTCCACCTCCGCCTGGCTGGGTCTGCCCACCCAGTCCGATCCCCAGGTATTGGTCTGCCTGTCACCCGGCCAGCGGGATTTGGTAAATAACCAGACCCAGCCGGACGACCTGCTGGATGCCCACCAAAAGTTCGTGGAGCGTCGGGGATACCATGAGTTGTCCAAGGCCCAGGTCATCGAGCAGGACCACCAGCAGCAGCAGAGCGAGATGCTCAAGACGGCGGCCATGATGCGCGAGTTGCGCAAGAGCCTCTCGCCGACGGCGCCCCCTGTCCCTCCGCCGCCGGTACCGCTGAAGAGCGCCGAAACGGCGGCCAAGGCGACCGCTCATGAAAACGCCAAGAGAGATGACGCAAGCGAACAAAAGCAGAAGATCACAGAATGCGAATCGTCATCGCTTGAAAATAAACCAAGGCGAGCAGCTGATCTTGGTGCTCAGCAGTCGGCAGAGCACCGCCAGAGCAGCAGCACCACCACCTCCAGCCACAAAGCGACCACAGAGACCATGTCCAGTGACACCGCCAAGTTTCCCACGCTGGACAGCATGGAGAGTGAGCTGGCCAGGATGTTCCCCCAGCACAAGGGCGACATTTTCGAGGAGCAGCGCAAGCGGTTCTCCAACATCGAGTTCCCCAGCCATCAGCCCGTCAGTCAGACCAAGCGGTACTCCAACATCGAGACGAGTAGCTTCGAGTCCAAGAAGCGCTTGGAGAATGGTCAGGTAGTCTACGACGTGAGCACTTCCAGTCATGAGAAGAAGGAGCAGGGCGATCCACCCAAGGACCAGCCCGCACCGCCTGTTCCCCCGCCGCCAATTATGTCAGCAACGAAATTAAACGGCAACACTTTCATTGATGGAGGCGTGGCGCCCAAAAATAGCCAGTCGTCGCGAGAGAACGGTGGTGGCAGTGGCAGCGGCAACGGCAACGGTACGTATGAGGAATTTCGGCAGCCTGCCAAGGCCGCTGCGGATGCTTTTGGAGAGCAGCGGGAGCAGCAGAACGGGCTGGATCAAGACCGCGTGTTCAAGGACTTCGATAGGCTGTCGCAGCAAATGCACGCCGAGCTGCAGAGCACCCGGGAAAAGCGGGAGAAGTCGGCTTCCATGTACGATCTCAGTGGCTTCACCCGACCTGCGACTGGTCATCCGAGACTAGATGAGTTGCAGCAAAGAAGACATGCCCACATGCAGGAGTTGGAAAGGGAAATAGAGCGGTCGGCAAAGTCGCGGCAGGAGCGAATGTCCTCGGTACCGCGACAAATGGAGGCCACACCACCTCGAACTCATGAGATTCCCATTGAGCTGGAGCCCCGCTCTCGACGCGCAGAGTCCCTGTGCAATCTGAATGAGCCACCACCACGTCCGCACACCACCGTGGGTCACTATAACCATCCGGGGGCTCAAGATGACTGGTCTCGGTATGCCAACGATTTGGGATACTCGGAGAACATAGCACGACCCTTTGCCAGGGAGGTGGAGATTTGCTATCAGCGCCAGAATCAGAGAACACCACATGGCATTAGGGCTCCCCGCCTCTCCGCCAGCACCAACGATCTGAGCAGCTCTAGTCAATATAGCTACGATACCTTCAACGCTTACGGAGGCAGGAGGACCCATGCCCCCATGTTGAACCAGGCGCAACAGCAGCAACGACCTCATTACGGCAGTTGTTACTCCATGATCGAGAGGGATCCCAATCCCAGGTACATTAGCACCACCTCGCGAAGGGGCGTGAGTCCAGCACCGCCACCAGTTGCATCTCCGCAGCTGCAGCAGGTGCCACCACCTGCCTACGATCGCCAGCAGAGGAGATCCTCGCTGCCGAGGGAATTGCATGAGCAGCAGCTGAAGTACATACTATCCAAGGAGGAGGAGCTCAAGTTCGAAGTGGAGCGATTGCAGCAGGAGCGCCGTCGCCTAATGGAGGAAATGCAGAGGGCTCCAGTCCTGCCGGCTCCTCAGAGGAGGGAGAGCTACAGGCCCGCCGCCAAGCTGCCAACTCTGAGCGAGGATGAGGTATTCCGGCAGCAAATGGCCGAGGAGTATATGAACAAGTTTGCTGAGCGGGAAGAGCGGCGCCAGCACAAGATCATACGCATATCGAAGATCGAGGATGAGCACGATCACTCCGCTGTGGACAAGACAACCATAAGCGATGAATTCTTGGATCGGGTGCGGGAGCGCCGTCACAAGTTGGCTATGCCGGCGGACAGCGATTGGGAAAGTGGCGCGGAATCACAGCCCCAGCCAGCCGCCCAATCCCAGCCAGAATCGGATGTGGAAGCGCCACCAGTACGCATACTAGAGGGCCAGGCGGAGGCCAATCTCCGCCAGCTGCCACGGCACCTGCGGGAGTTCGCCAAGTTCTCCACCAGCGAACAGTTGCCGGGTGGCGGCCAAATGGAGCGTCACGAGGAACAGGAGCGCAGGGAGGAGGCCACCGACAATGCGCACAGCAGTGCCACCAAGAAGACGAGCATCGTGAAGACGTACAAGGTTTCCAGGCTACCGCCTTCCGTCCAGGGTGAGTTTCCCGCCCAGTTTTCCGGGGGAAATCGCGGCCGACTCTACCGCGAACGCTCGCAAACGGCGCGGCTCGTGAGTCATAACATCCCCCTGGAACTAACCAGTAACCACAGCTCATCGCCTGACTCCGACTCCCATCCCGGTTGTGGTTCGTCCCCAGCTAAAGGTTCCTCCACCCTCTACCCATCCTCTATCCCATCCCTAGTACAATCTCCTACCCCAGCACCACCGCCACCCACTGAACCATTGAATCCCTCATCCAGCACCGCTGGCGGCATCTTGGGCACGGCCTTGTTGCTGGGCTTATCCCTGCTGACCGCTTGGAACAAGTTCAGTTAGTTCATCTCTCCCACACACTCCTAAGTTGATCCACACATTTCAATCAAACTTGATCTTAAAAGGTATCGACATGAAACCATACCAAAATTCCATCCGTTAAAATCAAGTTGGTAGTAATCCATTATCTGGTTGTTGGCCATCTCGCTCATATACTCATATACCGTAGCTACTTGGTGTTGTCCTATCTCTCTCTTTTGTATATCTCTACCTCTCTCTTCTGATTGTTCATTGTGCGCGAATTGCTCCTCCTTCCTCCACACAGACGAGGCCACAGAAACAGAAACCAGGAACACCACAATCCATCCGATAAATCGCTCCAGCGATCCCCAGCCGGGAAAATTCGGGGCCGGCTTGAACGAGTTTTTCGCAGGCTCCCCCTTCCGGGCGAAAATCCACGAAGAGTTCGACAAGTACTGGCGAAACTTCGAGCACTCCGCCTCGAACACCTTCTAGGGCCATCCTGAACCACAAACCGAATGCTTTGACCCCTAACCCTTGACCCGACCCCTTTCGAGCCCCTTCCCCTGCAGCTGCATGCAGCATCCCCACTCTCAGCCCATGTTATATAATCAAATATAAACAAGTTACGTATTTGTCCAAATTGCGTTTGTGAAACTTTGTTAAATGTTCAAAACATTGAAAATAATCTTAAAGCATTAGCAATAAAGCGAAACCGAAAATTATATTTAGTGTTGTTTAATGTTTAATAAACGAAATTATTTGATTAACCACAAATTGTTTACTTGATTTGAGTATTTTCGTTGCATTCATTCGATATTCGTTGTATATATTCCGCATGCGATTCCTTTTAGTTGTGTGATCTGTCCCGCAAGAGAGAGACGATGTGCTTGAAAAAACAACTAATCCATATTTGTGTGTAGTGTACAGATATTTGCAGACGATGGGGTTGAGAAATATCAGACATGCGTAAACAAAATGCTTGGGAAACAAATGCCAGATCTGTTAACGATCGACTCATCGTTTTGGGAAACATTTCGAATTTGAATAAACCAAACAAGCTGTTAATCAAGAGCTAAAACGATATTTTAATACCCTCACTGCCTTAAGTATTAGAGGTTATCTCAATATGTATGCAGCTTATCCTTTCCATTATCCTTATTCTCTTCATCACTTTATGACTTTTATTTAATTTAAGCTGCCTGATATTTCCACAACTTACCACATATAATTGTCTTATCTTAGGCTTAAGTCTAGATAATAAATCATTTGGCTTTGTAATCCGCAAACATTCGCTTAAGACTCAAAAGCTCAAATGCCCAAGGGCTTAATGCGGCTTAACCCTTTCGCGGCTTTATAAAACCCCCTTCCACCCCCTCGTGTCGACTTATCTGCCCCTCAAGAATTGCAATCAAGCTCAAGAAACGAGAACAAAGTAAGGAAAAGACAAGCGAAATTGCGATTAAGCGGAAATTTTAAATTAATTCCATTCAATTGCATGGACGCAAAGTGCAGTCCGACAGACGATCCGTTTGTTTAAAAGAGAATTACGGAATCGGGGGCAATTGGGCTAGAGCGTCTACACAGAGAAAAATACCTATAGTTGTTATCATCAATTAGAAAATAGTGACCAATTGGTGACAGTCAATTTTGGAAATAATAAAACAATGTGGATAGTTTTCTAATCATTTTATAAAAGAAGATACAAAGACTTAAATTCTAAATCCTGTTATTGGGATAAAAAATCTTAAAATGGGTTCTCTACAAAATATAAGTGCGGTTATTCTTGTCCATGGCTTTCTATGCTTTAATCGAAGATATGGAAATTCGAATAGAATTATTTTATTCATGTGAATTTAAATTTATATTAAAAAGAAAAACAATATTTATAGTTACATTGCATTTAAAAGTGGAATGTTATTTTATCTGGTTTTACACGTAAATAACGAAGTTCAAAGATAGATTGCAACGATTTTTCTCTGTGTGCAAGCGAATGTGCATGCTGAAATTGGAACGGGCAGGGGCGACGATCGGACTCCGCTAGATGGCGAAGATCTAACCGAATGCTATCGTTCAGACAGAGCCAGCGCAACCGAGGAGGCGAACTCAGCGGCAACGGGAATGGGTGTCCGGCTGCGACCACGCCCACCCAAGCAGACGCGCTTCCTCCTTAACGCGCAGCAGCTGCAGCAGCAGAGGCAGCGGCGCAGCTGGTCGGAAAGCGATCTTCTCAAGGAGATCGACAGCGAACTGCAGCTGGCCAAGGGCTTCCTCTACGCGAATGGTGTGTCAGAAAACCCCAGAACGCCTCTCCACCCCCCGCTTTCGATCCACGCTCCCCGCCATCCGCCCCTGTGTCTAATTGTTTAACCCCTTCACGATATCTGTGCAATTATGTTAAGTTTATTGTTAGCGAAACCCACTCTAAACATTGTGAACTTTGCAGTTTGCTAGCCTGCCTGAAAGTAGGCAACTAAGTTCGCCAGTTTTGTTTCAGCACATTGCGTATACGCCGTGAAGGCTTCTCCTTGGTCACTTGCCACACTCGCCTACACATTTACACATGTACACACACCTCTAGATATTTATCTTTTTATCTTTATCTGCACTGTGTCCATAATTTATGACCCACTTGAGTCGAAGATCTCTCGCATTCAATGCCCAGAAGATCGCTCTTCTTGGCTTCCTCTCCTGCCACTGTCTCTGTTTACGAAAGCATAAAAAATAGTTGTTTATACTGGGCGAAACGGAAAGAAATACGAATTTTTCATCTGAGAACGAGAACGTTCAACAAATTTGTTGTCTTGCGCTCGCACACAAATTGAGATTTTTCGGCTGGGTTCTGGCTAACGAAAGTCCAAGCAACCTGCCCGAAAATTCAACCGTTTCGTAGTCGTAGTCGTCGTCGTGTTAAAGTCGTGTGAGCAACGCGAAGGCGCGTCAGAAAACAGAAAATAGAAAATATAGAAAAGTCCGAAGTCGGAAATTTGAATTTGAATTCAAAAAAGAAGTCGCTTCTATATTTCCACAGCACAAATGGGGCAGGGTTAGTTGAGTGTTTTGTGTTCGAATTTGTTTGTGTGCCTCCCAAACGTGTTGCCACTTCCGCAGTGAAAGTATCGTAAAGATACCAAGATGCACGAGCTGCACACGAAGTGAAGTGTATAAAGTGAGAAGTATTCCGATCAAACCCGCCGTTCTGGCCATTTGCAATTCAATTTTTGCAGAGCACACACAAAGCACGGCGGGCACCGCGATGTTTGCACCCAAATTCAAGGCGCGCGCGCCACCAGGTTCAGGTAAATTGTATCTGGCGGATGCGCTTGCATCCTGCAGATGCATTCACGACAAGTGTGACAAATGGCCAACATGACGTTTTCAGTGGGTTGTCTTTGATGATTCGCTGGCGAAGCCGACGAAGACTTGAGTTGGGTAGCTCTTTCGTCGCGATTTCCAAGTTTTCCCGTCAACTTTCCACCTTTCGACTTATTCATTTTCAAATTTATTGCTCGTATTTATAGATCATTTTTTGTGTTCGCTCTTTCATTTTGGTTTTTTTTTCAGTTGGGCTGAACTTGATTTTGCCTTTGGCAGTTGCGATTGTTTATTTTAAATATTTCACATTAGTTCATGTTAATTGTGCACACACCAAAAATTTCCACATGATTTAGGGAAACATTTTGGAAAATCCAAACTGGAACGAGGTGCGCCATTGCTAAATATACGGCATGACGTAAAATCCGAGGGAGAAAATGCTGTATATTTATTACAATATTTGCAATGTTCCCAATTGTTGTTCGCTATTCGTGCTAGACGCCCACGCGGATGCCTTTTTTTTTACAGTCTCCAATAAAAACGCCTGCTAAATAAGATCAACACGGAGAGCAGAGTACTCTGCCATGTCGCCATCAAGATCCATTTGATGTTTTTTTGGCCAGGTCCGTTGGCTCTTCCATTCAGCAGAATCCGCCGTGGGCCATAAAACCCCTTTGAGGATTTAAGGGGGCGTAGGCAAATCCATCAAACTTTCATTCCTTGATTGGCGTCATCTGATGGCATTATCTATGCTTACGAAATTTCGATCTGCTACAAATTTATTTAAAGCATTAATTTGTATGCTGTTATTTTTAACATTTTCCCCATTCTCTTTTTTTTGTCGGTTCAGACTTTTTTTTTTGCCATGCCGAAGATTGAAAAATATAAATTTGAAGACTTTTAGTGAGTGAAAATAATTTATAGTTTGGTATAAATTCAGTTGAACTTGCACAAAACGATTCCTTTGCCTTCGCTGCTGGCCGGGAATTGGCGATTTAATTCTGTTTGATGACGTTGCCATCGTTGGGATTATCAATCTGCTGAAAAGAGATCTTAATAATAGCGATCGGAATGGAATTCATGAGTGAATAGGTGGGCAGATGAATAAATATACAGATCGTGCACAAGGTGCTGGAATCCGGCTATAATTATGTGTACCATTTTATAGCTATATTACTTCATAGAGCTTGGGAAAATAATAAATCAAAGATAAATCTTGTCTTCTATATATTTAGTATTTTCCTAATGCTGATAATAAAACTAGAACCATTTCATAAAATATAATGTGTCTTTAAAAATCAAATAAAGTAGACGATTTCACTTCCCTAATCTCATGGCCCATTATGCGGCTTCCAACTAGGGCTTTTCCAATCATTTCCCAATGAACTGCAGATGTGCACTCCATAAATAATCCCAAGTGGAGGAGTTCCCGCCTTATCCACGAGCCACATACAGACGTACTGCCCAGAATTCCACATAAATCAATTCAGGAAATGCTCTTAATTTGCCAGAGCCAGCCGCACCCAAGTCCATTCCCATACCCATGTCCAATTGACAGGTCGCACTCTGACTCGGAACTCCCGATGCGAACTCCCGTTTCCAATCCGTGACAGGTTGCCCAGATCCCCCGGCCACTCCTCCTGAACTATTTTCTCCATCACCTTTTGTGTGAAATTTACAAGGCCGCAGCGAGCATATGGGTTCCGCTATTGAAAAAGCATTTTACAAACTATCCAGAGTTAAAATTAAATGGTTCCCTCATTCCTGCAATGATTCAAGCACTGAGAAAAGTGGAGGACTGGCTTCGGGATTTAATATCTCTGATTAAGTTAAATTTTTTTCGAAGTTTATAAGGAATGAATGAAATATGGTCACGTCGAAGTGATATGTTGTAATGGAAAACTATTGCACTCGATTCGAGAATTCAAATCTGTCCTTTAGGATATTTTGTGTTCAGTGCAGTCCCATTAGTGTTGTTTTCCAATTGGTTCTTATGCGCAAATCGATAAATTTGAAATGAATTGCCCCGAACAACGAAAGCCAGCGAAATGCGGCTTCTGCTCGACTGCGGGCGCTCCTTAGCGGGTGTGTCGCGCTCTCAAGTGCCACTATTAACATTTTTCCAAGCGAATTTTCGAATTTTCCGACTGATTTGTTCTAAAGCAGCAGCAGTAGTAGCGTCAGTGGCCACCGGAAGTGCCGAGCCAAGTCAAGCCAAACCAATCGAGTTGGCTTTGTGTTTGGCTTTGCTTTTTGTTTTGGGTTTGCTTTTTGTCTGGCTTTGCCGAAGAGTTGTTTTGCTGTTTTGATGATTCGATGTTTTGTTTGTGACTTTTGTAGCTGCTTCACTGTACTCCGGCGCACACACTTCCGTTCCATTTCGCATTGCACGCATAATTGGCGTTTTCCCCTCGAGGTTCCCCTGTCTCCGGTTGATCGAGCACCGAGCAGCCAGAATGGTAATTGATCTGCTATTTGGGGACTGCGGCTATGGGGCGGGGGCTCCTCCCGTAGCCAAAACTGGGTGTGTTGCTTGGCTCTTGCCTTTGTTTCTCCCTGCCCATAGCCATTCCCATTCCCATTCCGAATCTGAATCCGATTCCGAATCCATCCCCATTCCCGGGCTTTTAGCTCTGCTCGACGCTGGCGAGTCACGCAAAATTCAGTTCGCCTCGAGCCGTGCGCGGAGTCAGCAACTCAATCAGCAAATCGCTCTTGAAATCCAAATCGGTGGACCATCCGTATCCATATCCGTATCCGTATCCGTATCCGTATCCGTATCCGTATCGGTGTCCATTTCGGTGTCCGTAGTCGTATCGTGGAGTCTGCTCAGGTAAATCCCTCAGATTTAAGCGACTAATCTGAGTGACTCAGAGGATCTCAGTGTGTGCGAGTTTGATTGACATTTGCAAGCAGAAAGTTCCTTTTGATTCGATTGTATAATTCAATTAAGTGCTGATTGAATAAAGACGTCAGCGCGCCCACATACGAAACACCAGCATCAGCACCACCTCACCACCCCCCCTAACAGTTTCCACCAACACCCACCACCCCTGTGAAACCCAAGAAATCCGCTAACGAATTTAGAGGCAGCACCACTGCTCCTCGGCAAAATGCGTGTCAATGTCTCGAAGGCAATGCGCCTAGGGCATCGCTGTATCTATGTATGTGTATCTGAGTCGGTAAATGTGTCTGTGATCTCGCGGTGTTTGTTTCTGGTTCTTGTTTTTTACAGGTGGCAAATAAATCTGTAGAACGAAAGTTCTTGGCTAGAGCCAATGCAAAGCTGCACAGACATCGCGAGGGTTAGTTGACAATAAACAAGATAATGCTGGCTAAGAAAGCTCACATTTGAATGCAATTTGTTCCAATTATGCAAAAGACTAGACGACATTCTTGTGCGGATTAAATTGGTTAAATACCGGTCAAAATGGATGATATGTGAACACAAATCGCATTTATCATATTTAGGTTTCACAAATCCGAATGGTTTAATGCGGTAATCCAGTTTCTTAAAGCTTTAAATGGATTATCACCATTATGATATAAAATAATAATTGTTTTGAGCGTTTCCTAGTTTTGTTGGTTATAAGAACTAGAGTCGATATTTTCACTAGGGCACAGAAGGAAGGTTTTCAGTGTAATGGGAACCTCAGTATCACACCTCGCCCAGTTCTTTAACGGTCGGGAATATAAATTTATTTTATTTTCCTGCATGTGTGTGTGTTTTGTGAATGCTAAACATGCGCCAAATGCGATGACTCATTCCATCCGTGTGAGAGGAGCGTCAGTGTGCGTATCTGTGTGTGTGTTTGTGTGAGTGTGCCTATGTGTGTTGGCCAAATTTTGAATGGCTGCCAAATGGAGGCTTCCTCGGTCGCCGTCGTATTAATTATGGCTGTTCCCCGTCGCTGTGTTTGTTTGTCAATTTGTCTCCGCTCGGCTTGTTGACTGCCCGAAAAGCTATTTTCGAGTAGATCTGCGGTTTAAGCATAGCCAGCCAGCATAAACTTGTTGACAAGTGTAAATGTCGGGGCTGAAAACTCAATCTCTGAACTCGCCGGCGCCCCTGAAAATGTCACCAGCCACATGAAAGACCAAAGACCACCGCCCACACTAGCTCACCCTTTAAAAAAACTTTCGACAGGCGTGTGGACACCTTACGGTTCCAGCGGCGATCTAAATCAATCGGGCACCACATCCGCCACGCCCCCGCCCCCGCCGCCGCCCTCGCTGCCCGTTTGGACGCCACAACCGTCACCGGTGCTAAGCGGCCGCAAGGAGTTCCGTCCGGTCCGTTTCGAGTCCCCCACTCTGCCGCGTCGCTACACGGCGCAGCAGCACCAACAACAGCAACAGAAGACGACGACTACAATCCCGCCGTGGTCCAGTACGGAGAACGGAGCAGGTGCCCCACCACCCACCGCACCAGCCTCCCTCAACTCCGTGAACTCCAACTCGGACTACGCCGAAACCGACTGCTCCGGACACTTCGGTCCCGTGGCGCCCAGTGCCAGTGTCTCCGACAAGATCAGAAGTACTATATGCATTTCGCTCCCTGTCCTTTCAGTACTTAGTCAGGTCCTTATCCAATACTCAAAGAAACTGAATTACTTAATAATAATTATTTTATACTGGGGAAAGAGTCTTTGAGATACTTTTTCTGATAAAACGTGAAATATCATTCTCAACGTCACTATTTTCTGTTTTCCGAAACGATCACATTTGTTTCACTAAATATTATGGGTTTTCTATTTTGGTACAACTAAATATCGATTACCTTTTGATATTTTGGTGCGCATTGTTTGTATATAGCTGAGATCATTATTGCTATTATATCAAATTTCCTATATATAGGTTTCCCATTCGTATCGCTCAAATGTGATTTGTGTATGAAATTAAGAATTCTTTAATGGTGCAATTCTAAATTGTAGAAACATATATTAGTGGGTCGGAGCACCGTTATCTTTGAGCGTTGGAAAAAGTCGACTTCTACGACTATGTCTTACTGCCACCCTCCCCATTTTCTGCCCCAAAACTCTCTCGATTTCGCTAACGATTTACCGTCGTCTACCGCCCCGAAAAGCATTCGAACGCTCTTCGTCCAACTCGGAGTTGCAGAGGCCGTTTGTGCGGCGCCAGCTGTCCGACGCCAGTCCTCCAGCCTACAGGCCCAATGAAGTCAGTAAGTATAGCCGATGGGGGTAGGGCAAGTGACCAGGTGAAGCGAGCTCATGTCGACGCACAACACTGAATGTAGCTGTGATGTTTGTGTCCCCGTTTAACCCTTAAACCTAAAACAATAAACCGATGATCCGAGCGCCCCTAGACCTCCAAACACTAACCAAACTCCATCTGCGGTTTCCAGTCTACAAAGTGAAGCACGAGTATATGAGCGAACCGGAGACGGGCAGCGATCGTCCCCGGAAAATGGCACAGTTAGGGCGAAGGCAGTACGACGGCATCGGTCCGGTGACCAACGATGGAATGCCCATCATCCTGAGATCGGTAAAGGAAGCCCCATTCACTGGGGCAAGTCGGGGGTTTTGAACTCGAAGTGAGACGAATTGATACGAGTATTGTTCCTTATCCTTATCCACATGCAGGAGGTCAAGGAGCCGCATCAGCATGAGTGGTACAAGCGTCTCTATCAGACGATTCACAAGCAGAAGAATGGCGGTAAATGTCACTCACTATTCCCTTGGTCTGAAGCATTCAAATCCCCTAGTACACCACAGCCCCCATTCCCATTCCCATCCCAGCTCATTCCCACTCCCCAAAAATGTCAATTCCCCAATCCTTTTAATGCTTCAGTCTGATCAGATCTCCGACTCATCGTTTCGGTGTCTTCTCGTTTCTCCTTTCTCATTTCCCCATTCGCTTTCGCCTCAAGATGATTTCGTGATTCGCTACAAGTGTCCCAGAGGTGATTCTTTGTTCTTTGATCTATAAACTATGCTATCCCCCAGTAGCTCCTCCCTTTTAGTAGCCCGCTTTTGCCTGTACATATAGACAGGGTCTAGACACCTTGACACCTCTAACCTTTAACACATAGAGGGCTTCATTCTATTTTGGTTATATTTTGTTTACATGCATGCTGTATTATTTGGTTTACCTACATATGAGTTCTCCCATGTTCCCGTGTCTAGATCATTGACAATTCGGAAGCTTCTACTAAATTTCACGACTAACCTAGTCTAAGGCCTAACTCACCAAACGAAAAACCACCAAACAACGCTAACATCATGTCCGCCAGTACACCACCAAGACGAAGTAATGATTATGTGAAGTAGAGCTTGAGAAACCGCTTTGTGCTTGTACAACTGAATACTTACCCCGACTAATCAGTTCTTCTATCTCCGGTCAGCTCGTCCGTCGTACAAGAGCAACGGATACGTCTCAGAGCCCGAACCCAACTACGATTCGGATTACTCCACGGTGAGGTACCGCACCCAGAATCCGCACCGCGTTCAGTCCGTCTCCTCGGCTGTCAATGTGCGCAACCTTACTCAGGACGAGAAGTGAGTCACTACGAGTATATTTTTAATGGACCTTACTAATCGATTACCTGCCTATTACGTTGCAGGTTGTATGGTACTATGCCACATCCCATAAAATCAGCGCAAAGCTCGTATAAGAATCAGCCAGGTCGCATCGAGAACTATACAACAGGTCATTCATCTGTTTCCGAAAAGGAAAAGAAGGAGGTAAGTCCCAGTTACGAGAACATTCACATTACCTCTTCATCAGTGTGACCGAAATGCCCACCATTTTGGGACAATTCACTTCACCACCATCATTTTTAACCCACGCAAAGCAATCAGTCGTATTTGCTCACTGGAACTACTTTACTGGCCTTGTCCGCTGCACCGATCACTATTAGCTTATTGCCCAGCTCATCTACACTGCCACGATAATACCCATCAAGCCCTTATCGGGGCTATAACCATGAAGCATTCACATTCACCACCCATAATCTGTCATTCAGATCGCCTCAAATATTCTAACTCACAGCAATTATTCTATTCACAATTCTAGTGGTGGGACGAAGTGATGGACATCTTTAACGGGGTATGATCTCTACTATATTATCTAGATTTAGTCTTAGTTAATTTACCTTCCGATTGAGCTACTCGAGACCGTTTTCCGTTGTCTAACGAGAACTAAACCGTTTCCAACTGTTTGCTTACTCTTATATCTTTCCTTGCCTACCATTTACCGCCTACCAAAATGCCTGATCCATATCCTTCGCAAAGTGGCTTAGGGAGCATACTCGCATCCCGCGTATTATTATAGAGTTCGTCGACGAATTCGACGGCATCGGAGTAAGTTTCCCCGGACAGAATATCCATCGATCTGTCAGATAAATGAAAGCGAGGCAGGAATCATTGCAAAAGGCACCAGAACTACTAATAGAAGCCTCTCGACCAGTTTTATCCTTGTGTCTAAAGTAATGCTTATTCATATACTTTCTCTTTTCCTCCAATAGAATCTAGAACAATCGAAACTATCGCCATTGTACACTGAAGGTAACTTGTCCAGGTAAGCAATCTAGCTAGAACTTTATATGATTTCATGATATAACCTCCATTCTTTCCTATCTTTCCAGAGCTTTGGCCAAGGAATCCGGGTATACTAGCGATTCCAATCTGGTCTTCCGCAAGAAGGAGGTACCAGTGAGCAGTCCCCTTAGCCCCGTTGAACAAAAGCAGGCTTACAAGAGTCTCCAGGCAGGCGGAGAACCTCCCCTGCTCGGCTTCCGCAAACCAGCGCCCGAGAAACCCCGTGGTAAGTGGCATACATACTTCGCTGGGCTTTGGGTTAGTTTTTGCCGTAGCTCTAATCTTATACTTAACATAGTCGTAAGTCGCTGGGCTATCTACTCACTAATCCTGCAAACGGTGTTGGTTCCAAGGTCTATCTTTTTACACCAAACTATTTAAGACTTTAACCTCTTTGCCACCTATTGCCCTGGTTGTATCTCCATCACCCACAATCACTGCTCACCTGAAGTTGTATTTGTCTGCCCCTAAAGAGGCGGGCTCCACCTAAAAGAAAAAAACAAGTTAAAATAAAATAGCACCACCGTTTATGGCACTGTCACAGGCACCACCGAAACAACAGAAGCCACCGGCTAATCTCAAATCCGTTTTAATGCCATCCGCAAGAAATTTTGGAGGAGTTCGAATTCATACAGATCACACCCACGCTCACAAAGATTCGTGTCAGTACCAAGGAGCTGGAAGAAGGAGTGGAGCCCCTGAGAAAAGCAGCAGCACCACAGCCTCCGCCACCACCACCACCTCCACCTCCTCAATCCTTGACCACGAGAAGAGACAAGAAGCCCGTGAAGATGTTCTCTCAGCTTTCGAAGAATCTGCCCTCGTTCATTCCGTTGAGCAAGAAGCAGCAAGTGTCCCAACAGGATGACCCACCTCCAAGACCGCCCCACAGAAAGTCGAGCTGCACGAAGAGCACGGTGCGAGTCCTAAGCTCCGCCTCCAAGTCCAGGCATGATCAGTGCTTCCAACCGCCGACTGGAACTGCCCCTGGGGTATCTACCATCACCCTGCGGAAGGTGGCCACTTCGAGTTGTTCCCGTCGTGAGCCCATTTGCCGATCGAAGTCGGCGGGAGCGGTGTCCACTCTTTTGCAAACTCTGACGGCCACCAAGGAGACCCGACTCACCCGTCGGGTCCAGCAGCCGCAGCAGCAATCGCGTTTGAGGTCGTCGAGTCCTAGTAGGCGCCCCGCTCGTCTTCTGGCCCTTCGGCATTCCAGCCGAAGTCCAGTGGCCTTTGGTAGAAGCATATCGAAGGAAAGAAGCTTCGCCGAGGAAAAAAAGCGGCTGGAGAACACGCTGCCAGCTAATCGCACCAACTTTGAGGCCAGTACCAATATACTAAGGGACCCCTCCTTGAAATCCCCCCAAGAGGTGAGGGAGGCAGTGCGTTCGTATGCGACCTCGCGCAGCAAGTCCTTGCCACGACTTCGTCATACTACAGTGAGCACTACCACAAGGCAGACCATGTGCTTCCCGCAGGTGCGACCCCAGACGCTTTTGGATTGCGGAACTCGGTCGCTGAGGAAGTCGAAAACAGGAAAGGGCCAAGAAAAGAACGCATCGAATGACAGCTTGCCGAGGAGTAACTCCACCTTTTCCATTGACTCTATGGTGCGTCAGGAAATTGTGCCCATAGCACCACCCAAGACATATGTTGGGAGGTCCAGAGGATCACTTTCTAAGGCGCTGGTTCCACTCCAGAGCAGTCGAAGCGAAGGTCACGTGCCAAGGAAGCGTCAGTCTGGGAAAGTTACCACTAAGCCACCTCCACCAGTTACTGTCCACTCCTACAGCGAGTCAGTGAGGGAGAAGACCAACTTTTGGAACGACTACAACGCCAAGCAGGCCATGTCCTTGCCGCAGGAGTACAAGTTCTGTCCGGAGGATGTGTGCGATTTCGAGAGTCATACGATCCAGCAACCGTGTATCGAGGACCTTGTGTGGAAATACGAGGGCAAGGAGCAGCGTCCTCCGAAACAAGTGACCGTAACGGACATCGCTCGTCCTCAATCACCACAATTAGGCCAGGAGCGTCGCTTTTCGCCCACTCGAGAGGTAAGGGTGCCCCAAATCAGCCGGGAGGTGCGTTCGCCATCTCGTCGACGCATCGATAGCCTGCGTTCCAAGGACAAAGAGCAGTCCTTGGCCAGGGCTAGCAGCCTTAGCAGCGCAGATGAGCGCAAGAGAGCTACTCCAGCTCCTTCGAATGGACTCTACCAATGCGGAGAGCTTGCCCACAGTGCCACTTCGTTGACTCACCTGGAACGTCACAGTCCCAGCTGTCGGTATCGTAACAATTGTGAGCGTTTCACCGAATTGAATCGCTTCTACAGCACTTTGGAGCGAGTGGGTCAGCTGGAGAGGGCCACGTCCTCCAGCAGCTTCCATCCCTTGAGGAAGGATGCTGAACACCTGGACTTTGATGAGTGGCGCCGGGTGCGACTTCATGAACGCGCTGAAAAGGAGCTGCAATATTTAGTTGGAAAGCTACAAGATGACCAAAAGCAAAGGGATCTTCACTTCCGTTCAAAAGACGTAGACTCCATTAAGTGGCGTCAGGAGGCCGACCAATCACTGGTTGCCAAGAAGAAGTCTGTGGAGGATCTGCGCGAAAACTTTGAGCAGCTGAATCTCCTCAGACAGCAGCAGCAGTTCCAGTCGGAGCCAGTTCATCGCCATTGGAGACGCAACACGGTGGCTGATCTGGCCTGCAGTCTGGAGCACCAGGCCTCGGCTGAACCCGAAATGGAGCGTCACTTGGACAACGACTTAGTGAGCACTTTGTCCAAGGATCAGATTAAGAAGATAACCCAGCAGCTGAACGAGATCTACTCGGGGAATCGCCAGGCTCCTGCCGTCGAAGAGCAGTATGTCGTAACCGTGGAAAAGGGCTCGCGTCCAAATGGTCTGAAGGTACGTTGCAACTCCACCATCTCCAAGGATCAGCTACTGGGACCAGTTCAACGTAAGCGAGATGAACAGCAATCAAACCAGTCATTGCCTCGCTCCACTCGCAGTCAATCTCCGGTGGTGGTGGCACGGGAAACACGTGGCGCCATTGCAGCCAAGAATGCTGAGTTGACCTTGACGAAACCGCCGGATGTGCCACCTAGACCAAAGCCCACGCCAAGTCAGGAGGTTAAGAGCAAGCCACCGCCAAAGGCGGAACTGAAAGTTGAAACTCGCGAGCCGGCCGAAGACATAAGCCACAAGATACAGTACTTCGAGGATCGCCAGTTCGATGAGCCGCCCAAGACCATTTACCACGCTCGCGAAGATTCCTCGCCGGACGAAGCTGAGGTTATGCGACTCATCAATCAAAACATGCAGGAACGTCAGAGAGCCAGGCAACTTCATCACCACCAGGAGCTGAGTAACTCCCTGACCGATTTGAGCGGCGTGTTTGGGGAGCGTCCTGCGGCCCGGGTAAATTTTCACTTGCACAGCCCGCCCGACCGTCCGCCCGACGATACCGAGCTTATCAGCTTTGGGAACGGATCACCGGATCACGGAGACGGCAGTCTTGAGCTCTACTCGGACTCCTACTACCGCTCCCGCAGTCTGTCGCCCCAGTCGCAGGCCTCCGCCTGCTCCAGCTCCTACTTGCAGAGGGTGTACACCGGCGAGGTGCGGAAGATGCGTCAGCACTTCGAGAGCATTCAGCAGTCCGGCGAACCATCCCGGGAGCCATCCAATGAGCGGCGTGATTTTTTTGGGCTTAGCTCGCTGCGGAGGGCGCGCAGCGATCCCGAAATGAGTGCGGGATCCAAAGACGCCCCGGACACCGTTACGGAGGCGGTGTCGAAGGAGGATGTGCCCCGGTTAACCCACAAATTCGAGTTGAGGGCAGCCACGCCATCGCCGGAACGAGGAAGAAGGCGTCTGCGAAGCGCCCAGAATCGTCTAATGCCCCACATCGATATCATCAGCAAGACAGCGGCCTTGAAAAGAGAACTACCCATTCCCGTTCGATCGAGTCCCACGAGGAGCGTTAGCAGCAACAGCCATTGCTTCGAGCGTCTGAGGATGCGCTACGAGTCACCGGAGCCGCAGACCCAGAGCTATTTGTCCACCTCGCATCCGGATATGCGGGATGTCCACGACATATCGCCTCACCTGAGCGCCGACTGGGTGGCTCACAAGCACCCAAAACCGACGAAGCCCAAGGACCTGCCCAAGAAGCCACAAAGAGTGGTGAGGGCGAGCTCCACATCACCACCCCGACCAGCAAGGTCGCATAACCACCAGTTGAGCTCCCGGCTAACCAGCTGCATGAAGGACATCTTCGCCAACCAGAAGTTCGATCCCAACAAGCATCGTCCCAAGGCCAGATATGTGCCCGATGGAGCCGAGAACGGCAATCAGAAATCCAAGGATAGTGGCACCTTAGAGCGCCTCAAGAAGACTGCCGTGGTGACCTTTAAAGGTGATTATTGCGTACGACTTTCAGGGAGCAGTGGTTGGGGACTCCATGGGAATACTCAGGGTATGAGCCAGGGCAACTCTTCCCCTTCCTGATAGACTACTTACGCTTCGTTGGTCGCCTGATCTCGTAGATCTCGTAGAGCTAGCTGCTGCTTGTTGGGTACTCCCCCATTGGTCTTAACTATTCCAAATTATCCCTTTACTCGTCTCTTATCTGTAATCGTTGGCGCAGATCTCGACCCGAACGCGCCCCCCATTCCCCCACAGCCGCCAGTCAAGGGTCTCTCCTCCTACGATTTCCCGTACAACACCGACACCGTCGACGGATCAGGTGAGTGACGATGATGCAGGTGATCCCTGTGTTTTCCAAAGTGGTGCTAGAAGTAACTGAATAGTACATTTTTTGGCCAACCCTACTTGCCAAGCATACATTTTAATCTTGAAAAATATTTTAAAACCATTAAAAGTATAATCTTGGTATCCGCTAAATACATGAAAAGCCATTTACGAAAATTGGCCCAGATTAATTCCCATATAAACTAGTTAGCGGGTCAAATTTGGTCAGCTTATCTTAGCCAGGACATTTATTATATCCATTCTATTCCGCACTAAGCCAGTGTCATTCGTTGACCTTTGCTAAAAGCATTTTTACTACCGCAACGACCGGCAATTTCCGCAATTGCTGCAATTTCGCTTTGAAGGCGCGCCGTGCCTGAGTTGACCAAATTAATCGATATCTCCAATGAGAATGCCGGCCACGCGGACGGGCCTGACCTGCTTAGCTCACCCGGCCGAATCACCAAACCTCCTAACCACCTAACCACCTAACCACCTAACCACCACCCACCTGTCTGCCTGTCCGGGTGGTGGCTCTGCCCTTGTTGTTGCTGCTTCGCTGGGGGTGGCTCACCTTGCCGGTGCGAGCCTGCAGTTCGTTGGCGTTGCCATGGCCAAGTCGATGCCGTCAACAAAACAAACTCGGGACTCGACACATACCTGTCGCGGCTGTTAGTCAGTTTCACTATTCCGTGCCAAAAAAACGTGTCTTTCGGGCTGCGCTCGCAATAATTGCCAGTTAAATGTCTTATGCAACCGCGGCAATATGATCCACCAAACGCTGGCGCCGCCCCGCAGCAAATCCTCCAGTTATTCCAAGAACAAGGCGGTTCACTGGCGACAGAAGTTGCATCGCAGCTGCAACGATTTGGAGCTGGAGGATGAGCCATTCCCGGACCCGCAAGGCCTGTGGCACAGCACGGAGATTAATGAAAATCCCTGGCAAAGGCCACAGAGCAGTGGGGCTGACAGCAACATTCGTAACACCGGCCACATCACCACCGCCACCGGCAACAACAACGTCTGCGACATACCCAACTGTGGCAAAATCCTGTGGATACATCGCCGGGAATACGATTATAAGAGATCCGCACCTCCAAGGCCACCCTCCCCTTCGAACTACCACGGTGTTCCGGGTGCAGGTGGCTTCCACGTGGTGGGACTGCCCCTCACTCCGCAGCCCAACCAACGGCAGGCCTATCTGGCCAACCAACATGCCATCGGGGCTTCCATGCCACTGCTCCTGTGGCAGCAGCAGCAGCAACATCGGCAGCATCTGCAACAGCTGCAGCATCGGAAATATCAGAACCTGCAACATCGGTGGCCAAGCAGTTAGTATCCAGCATAAAATCTTCACAATATTAGAAACTCGGATTAAGATATGCTGCACTGACTAAGATTCTTAATCAAAAGTTTTGTGTCTGCATGAAGATACCACAAGTAGTAATTTTTATTAACTTGCTCTCGTTTTAATTTTTTTTTATTCGTATATTTTAAAAGTTATTATTAAATGCCACTTTTATAATCTCTTTTCTTAAGTGGCTAAAAGTTTTTCAAATTATTTCTCTACGATAGAGCCACAGTGAGATAAAAGAAAGTCAAGCGATCGATTGAACCCCTTTGCAGCTCCCGCCGTTCCATTCGCTTTGCACTTTCTCATTTGACTAAGCGACCTTCCTGTTTTGCACTTTCTCACGGTTTTTCTTTTGCAAAAAGGTAAAAACTCGTTATCACCTGGGCCGCCTAAGATTGGCGCAGAGAGGTGGCCAAAAGAGAGGCCAGCTTTTGGCCGCGCTCCACGCGTTGCAATGCCAAAGTCTTTGATAAAAGCTTTAAAAATAGATGCCAGGAAAAGCTTTTTACTGCTATATGATCAAGATAAAGAAGTAGTAATGGGAAGTACATTGGGCGCCACTTATATTTAAACAGCGACGTAGGTCACTAGCGTATTTGTCGCAGAATCTGTAGACTTGAACACTTTTGGCTTGATTTGTTCCTAAAGTTTTTTTAAAGAAAGTCAGTCATTCCCGTATAATAGTTAACAGAACTTTTTACAATCTTTTTTTCTCGTTGCGTGATAAAGTTACCAATATATAACCGCTCTGAACCACTGTGCCACCAATAAGCAATTCACACACCCCACTGCACCACCACCAACAACAACAATTAAACGTGAGGCGGCGCCGCCAGAAAACGGAACTTGTAGTAATACGAACGCCGCTATCTCTGGGAATTACTCACCCGGCAGAGAGTCCGAATCGAAATCGAAATCTCTTTGACGTCGACGCGAAGCTTCGTCTTCTGGTCTTTCCTCTCTGTCTCGTCTTCTCCAGCCGTCCCTCTCTCCCTCTGTTTCCCTATATTGCTTAGCTGCCTTGGGGTCCCCATTCAATTTCGATTTCGGTTTCAGTTGAGCGCTACGCGTGCTACGGTAAAGTCGAACACCATTCTCCTTCTCCCTCTCTTTTCGCCCCCTCTCTCGCCGTCTCTTTCTGCGGCTCCAGTGAAGCGCAAGCTTGTTTGTTGTTGCGAGCCGATTCTCCTCGGCTTTATAAGAGAATTACCTCAGGCTTCGAAGCCGATTCTAAGTTCTGATTGATACTCTAGTGACTAATGAGACTAATGAGCGCTCAACGAAGAAAACAGTAAAGAAAAGCGTTTAAAAAGTTAATTGAGCGTGAAATGCGAGAAAAGCCTTGAAAGGCCCATGTGTGTTTGTGTGCGTGTTTGCGTCTCCAGAAACGATCGAAATGGGCTACGATTTCCATACAGGGAGTGCAATAACAGCCAAAGCGTTCTTAATTGTGAAATATTATCCAATTTAACGAACTTACAACTTTTGATTGCTGTCTTACTTAGAATATCCCCGTATTTAGAAAATCCTATGATAAGGTATTAATATAACACATGCTGCCAAGAATGTGCTACAAATAGAGTTACCTTGATAGTTAAACCTCTGTATAGCTGAAAAGATAACACTATCACATTGATAGCACTGCGATTTTTCTCTGTGTAAGCACTTTCAAACGCTGGCAAAATATGCCGCAGCGAATCAGTGAAAGTGAAAATCCCAATCCCCCGAGTGTCAATTAAACCTCTCTTTCCATTTCTTCACTTGGCGTAAACAGCACGTACAAAGCTGTTGTTAATTGTTGTTGTGCGAAGACAAAGCTTTGCGGCTCATGGTTTATTTGCCGTGAAAATATTTGTGCAGCTGCCCCACCACTTCCCCTTCCCCCTCCACCCCTCCACCCGTCCCTCATCATTCTCTCGAGGCTTTCCCCTTGAGGTTTTCCGATTCAGGCCAATAGATGCTGCAGCTACATTCTTTCCTAATCAGTTTACCGCCTGCTGCGCAATTCACTTGCAGTATCAATTGAGAAGCAATGGATGTGGGATACTTTAGGCGATGAGCTACTTCGCTGGACTCGCATGCAAATTCGAAGCAGTCTTATCACGATGTCAGGTTTTCTATGAAAGCTCCAAGACACTGAGAGTTCAGTTCCCTCTTCAGACCCCAGACATTAGATTGTTAAGCTGACGAGCATTAACTTCAATTGCAGCTAATTCTCCATTTAAGAGAGCTGCTTCATTCAATTTGAGATTGTGGAATGCCACTTTGACTGGTCGGGGTACCAAGTGGGGGCCTATGTACTGGGGGGCTATGTGCTGGCTGTTTGGCTGTTTATTTGCCTACCAATTGGCAGACTGATTGGCGCACCCGACTCCGAGATAAGCCAGTGTTTCGTAACAGAAGCGGCGGCAGTTACGACGATTTGCGGTTAGATCGTCTTACGACTCAGACAACTATGATGGCGACAAGAGATTGTCGTTTGTAGGGTAAACAGCGAGTACACTCGGCGAAAATGGGTTCGTAGTTCAACCAATTTGCTTGGGAGGGGCGGGGACTAGCTCTCATTGAGAACCTCGTCGGTAATCGAGCTATGAGTGTAAGCAGAAGCATATAGATTATATAGTTGCCTGGGAAACCAACGTAGACGAGGACGCATCGCTTGAGCTTGAGCCTGAAACCCCATCTTGCCACTTTGTGCCTCTCATCTGAACAGAATCTCCCAATCATTACTATGCCACAGACGTGAACATCCACTTCAAGACACCCATCAGGCATGAGCAACGCCAGAACTTGTCCGAAGAGGAAATAGCCATTCGCCAAGCGGAGCACATGCAGAAGCTCTACCACGAGGAGCGCCGTCGCAAGTATCTACAGGAGCTGCAGGACATGAATTCGCGCCGCCACACGGACAACTTCACCCCGTCGCAGAAGTCGCCCATCGCCCTTAATCGCTACGATGACTTCCCCACGGACGTGACCCTGAAGTCGCTGGTGGGCCCCAAGACGGTGGCCCGTGCTCTCTTCAACTTCCAGGGACAGACCTCCAAGTACGTAGCCCTTGAGCGGGACTCCTCCAAGCACCACTATATCCATGACCTTTTCAGGGAGCTATCCTTCCGCAAGGGCGACACCATCTACATCAGGCGGCAGATCGATGCCAACTGGTATGAGGGCGAGCACAATGCCATGATTGGACTGCTCCCAGCCAGCTATGTTGAGGTGAGTGAATCCTATCTTTATCTGAGGGTATTATTTTTAACAAATCCAACCATTCTTTCGATTCTAGATTGTCAGTCGAGATGGCGCCCGCACGCCATCCAAGCGACCATCGGAGGGTCAGGCCCGTGCCAAATACAACTTCCAGGCCCAGTCGGGCATCGAGCTCTCCTTGAACAAGGGCGAACTGGTCACTTTGACACGCCGAGTTGATGGCAACTGGTTCGAGGGCAAGATCGCTAACAGGAAGGGCATCTTCCCGTGCTCCTACGTGGAGGTTGGTTTTAAGCCTAGCAACCTATCTCTGCAGCTATCTAATCTCACTTTACCCTAAAGGTACTTACTGATATTGGTGCTGAGGACATTGCGGCCAGAACAACCACCGTGATCACCAGCCAGAGCACCACGAATCTGCGGCCTAATCTCGACGTGCTGCGCACAAACATCAACAATGAGTTCAATACGCTGACGCAAAATGGAGCACAGCCACCGAACGGAATCCTTAAGGAAACGCGGACGCTGCACAAGACGGACGCCCTCCATGTGGACACCAGTTCCGAACCATTGGCGTGAGTTGTCCTACCGCCTGCCTAATCAATCAAATGGAAGAAACTGTTTAAAAGTGTGCATCACGTTTTGAAACTTGTAAAGAACACTGATGCATACTTCTAGACATCTTGATTAGAGTTTAATTTGGTTAGACGAGTACATTTTTAGGACCCAATCGTTAATTTGAGATCTACTTTAGGTACCGCGCACTGTACAAGTATCGGCCACAGAACTCCGACGAACTGGAACTGCTCGAGGGAGATGTGGTCCATGTGCTGGAGAAGTGCGACGACGGATGGTTCGTGGGCACCTCACAGAGGACCGGCTGTTTCGGCACATTCCCCGGCAACTACGTGGAAAGGGCCTAGAGGAGATCGATCCAATGATCCAGCCCCCGGAGCGGCGTTCGTGCCTAATCTTAATGAATTTGTAGTCTAATACGAGGAGGAATCAGCGTGGCCGGGGCGAAGGCAGTTTGATTAACTATGATTAACTCTGACTTGGTTTTACTGGATTATTTTATGTTGTTGTTGAATAATTCTTATCCCGCTAATTCTGCTGCTTTCGTTTTGCCGTAATTTAAAGCTATTTATTTATTTTTAAACAGAGCATTAATTTTATCAATGTTGGAACTACGTTTATTTATGACATCCAAATATTAACCAAAAGTTGTCTCCTCCACCTCCCCCACTCCCACACTCCGACACCCCGATCACCCAAACACACACCAAATATCGAAGGACCTTAATTAAGACCATACATATATACTTTGTCGTTTACCTACTAATTTTAACTAGTCACAGCTAATTTCCAAAAAGAAAATCAATTGCGAAACTGAAGAGACCGTTGAACTAAAGTGCCTTAAAGTTGAAATTTGAATGACTAATACGAAATAAAATGTTTCCAAGTGCTACGATGCAAGCGCCCTTGCGAAGTCGGCAACGTGGATAATTACTATTCATAATTATTAATATTATTTATGATATTGTCGTGTCCGAACCAACAGAAACCATTTTAAAATCAATACAAAAAGCGTTTATTACACAGACACTGTTGCAAGCGAAATTAGTAAATAAAGAAGAAACCTAAAAACAAATATGATTATCTAATATTTTTATTTAATGAATTGAATATTGGGGGAACAATACAAATAATTTGTAAAACTTTCTTATAGGTCATTCCCTAAATGCACGGTATTGTGCAAATATCACAAGCATATACAGATAAAAGCAAATGTGCTCTATGAATTGCATATATAAAATCCATATATTTTCAGTTGGTATATGGGGTAAGTTTTATGGTTTCAAGAAATAACATTTAAACTTAACAAATACCATTAATTTCTGCCATAATATTAACAGTAGCTCCTTGAATAACTTATCCTGATCATCCGATCAACTTGCCGGCTCTCACGTTTCTGCCAGTTTTCGCTTTCGCTCCTGTTTCAGCTCCCGCTTGACAGCCCGCTGCTCCAGTTCTTCCGTGTACTCTGCGTACATCGCGAAAAGGGCGGGGTAGAGCTTGTGGTAATGCTGCAGATCCTCAATGGTCACTTCCATATTATCAAAGGCTATTGCCACTCGTTGCATATCCTCATCATTCGGTAATCGCGGGCACTTTGCGTAACGCTGTGAAAAGTGGGTGAGAATAGTGTGGCGAGCGTTCATATTCCGGCCCTGCTGAATAGCCTGCGATACGGTGCTGTGCGTCTTCAACCGGGCCTCCTCCTCCAGGTCGTCCTCCATTGTTGCCTCGTGAATAAGAACGGTGGAGTCGCGGCCCAGATCGATTAAGTCCTGACATGGCATAGTGTCGCCGCTGTAGGTGATCTTGACGGGTTCGCTATTGGGCTTTGCTGCCAGAGTGAGGCTGATTCCGAAAGAGTTTGGGCAGTGCCTTACTAGACAGGTGGATATGGACGTAATTCCTAGAGGTTCAACTTGGTCACCGCTCAGGGGACTAGCTAGTAGTTCGCCGTTGGCCACTAGAGTATACGCATCTTCCACGGTTTCTATTTCCCGATTGTAGAACTCCAGCCATGGCTCAATTTGGCGAGGAGCCAGCAGAATCAGTGGGTCTGCCCTAGGTTCTAATTGCCTCCGTTCCCGAAGCAGACCAATCAATCCAATGTGATGGTCGGCATGCAAATGTGATACATAAATCGCCTGCAGCTGGCGAAGAATTAGCTCCCCCTTCTCGCGTCCATAGAGCCGCACAATCTGGCCATAAGTTCCTTCTCCACAATCCAACAGCACGTAGGCATCAATTGCAGTCCTAATCAGAATAGAGCTCACGTTGCGCGTCTTATTGGGAATGCAGGAGCCTGTGCCCAGGAAAATGATTTTCGGGTAGCTATCGGCAGAATTGTCAGGGAAACTATACTCTTCTTTAAATTTGGTCAATAGTTCCATAAATCCAGGTACGTTATGGGTCTCCTTAACATACTCCTCTGGTGTGAGCTTGGACTCAAGGGTGCGATCCAGACCTTCAGAAAAATAAAATACATATAGCATTGAATGGTAACAACAAAATAGTACGCACCCTTTCTCGGTCTCAGGTGAAAGCTTGTCATGGCGACTACACCCTGTTCCTCTGCCTCGTTAGCATTTTCATTAGTTTTGTCCTTCGAATCGGCCTCGTCCAACTTTGTTTTTTTAAGGTTAAGACTGAGAGTCTGACTCTGGCAAGACAGCTGCTCGCCAAGGAGTGGAAACACTTGCGGTGCCAGTTGATGCAGTTGGTGTTGGATGCGATGGGCGGCTGCATAGCCTGAGAATTGGTTTAGTGGAGAACTTAAATATATGTGCTGGGTTTCCGCTGAAAAATTGTCCACTACGAAATCCTTGTACTCCTGGCGAGAAGACATATGATAAGGCGTGAAGTGCACCACAAGGGCCACTTCGGTTAACTTCTCCTCGCCCAACTTTTTGAGCCTTTTGCCGTGTGTAAGAAGTCCTGGTAAATAGTTCTCACTGGGCACATCCAGGAAAACAAAGGACAATGCAGTTTCACTGGCCTCGGTGACGTCTGCTGATCGCACCACTTTCCCATCAGGCAGTGTGATATCCTTGCCATTTTTCAGCTGCCCCAGAAGAGGGCCGGGCGGCACACCCTGCTCCACGCATTTGACCAGGTTCAGAGCGCCAGCTCGCGGTTTCAACTGACAAATGTAGTTTATCACACTTTTCGTCGGATCTTCCAAACTGATCAGGGGCAGAGAGTCCACCTTCAGAATGGAATCCTCGAAACATGCGCCCTCAGAGCAATCGTTTGACCGCACCTGGAGATTCTTTAGCACCACGAAACGTCGCATTGACTGCAGCATAGAACCGAGATGAGGCGGTCCATGGAGTCCAATGTCGCGCACTCCGGCATCTTGGATGGTCAGAGTCAGACCTGGTAACCCACCGCAGGTTGCCCACGTATTTTGTGTGAGGAAAATCTGTTCCAGGCGTGAAAGACGGGTTTTGTGCTCGTGAGCTAGCCTCTGGGTTCCCTCACCACAGTTAAAGAGATAGCGTGCTTGGTCTGTAAACAAATACACAGCGGCAGGGGCCCCATTGGCGCCAGAGCCCAGAACCTGCAGATTTACCGTTCCCGGCACCACGGATGCTAGCTTTTTCCTAAGCACATTGGGTTCCCGCTCATAGCGTGGTCCTGTTAGGGGATCCTTGGCCGAGGCAATCGTGGCCGCCATCAAATTACGAGTTGTGAGCGTTTGCAAGGTTTTTAAGATCGGCGACCCGGCTGATTTCACTAAATACATTCGTATGTCTTCGGAGTCTGCAATCGCGGGTTACTAATATACTGGGAAAGCGGGAATTTCGCTGAAATCATTCGCACAAATTTCGTCAGCGCCGGCAACGTGTGTCAACGAACAGCTGCTGCTATTAGTGATGGCGCGCTGATGGTTGCGATACATCGAAATGGGACGATAGTCAAAAATATTTAAGGGTATTAAATTAGGTATTAGTATGAGAAATTACTATAAATAAACTTTTTTCTATTCTGAATTTCCAGATTTATTTTCAATAGTATAAAAAATTAACTATAATATTAACATTATTAAAAAATAAAATAATTTAAAAGTGCCTGCTTGCATCCCTGAAATCGGTATTAGGCAACACTGCAATTGCGGTATTTATGGCCCGAACAGGCGGTGGTCACACTAATACCCACGTGCGTTTTGTTTGGGCTCAGCCGGCGCTAAATTTAACCGAAATCACCTGCTATTACAAGGATTCCTCGGTAAACAAGAGATCGAATACCGCAACACCATGGTCTTCTTCACGTGCAACATCTGCGGCGAGTCGGTAAAGAAACCGGCGGTGGAGAAGCACTACCAGATGCGCTGTCGCGGCAATGACAAGAACGTGTCCTGTATGGACTGCTTGAAGGACTTTTACGGCGAGGAGTACGTGGCACACACCAAGTGCATCTCCGAGGCCCAGAAGTACGCCAGCCAAAGTCAGGGCTTTGCCGCCAAGGAGCCGCGCAACAAGAACGCTCAGAAGCAGGAGAGTTGGATGGATATTATCCGATCGATCCTCGACAGCAGCGAGTACAATCTAACTCCGGCCGTTCGATCCGCCTTCCAGAAGCTTCAGAGCGTCGACAATGTGCCCCGCAAGAAGGCCAAGTTTGAGAACTTCGTGGGAAACTGCATGCGCATGCCTCGCAACCAGGCCACCCAGGTGTGGGATATTCTCGAGAAGGAACTGAACAAGATGAAGGAGGCAAAGCAAACGGAGCTGGCCAGAGCCAAGGCGGAGAAGGTGGCGGAAATACAGTGGCAGCAGAAGGCAGAGGCCGAGGAGGAGGAGGAGGAGGCGCCACCCAAGAAAAAGGCCAAAGTGGAGGCCACAGAAGATGCTGCTAGCGAGGAGACCGCAAATGGCATTACGGGCGACTTCGATTGGGCAACCCACTTAACTAAAATCGTTACCAAGCAATCAGATGGAATTTTCCTGGAAAAACTTCGTAAAAAGCTGCTTAAGAAGTATTCTAAGCATCTGTCCGTCGAGGAGTTGACCGAAAAACAGGCCAAGAAGTTTCAGAAACGGTTTTTAAAGCAATTAAAGCTCGCCGACTCCTTGCAAGTAGACGGCGATTTAGTCAAGATTGCTAGCTAGCCGAATATCCCACCTTTAGTCATAGTTAAATTATAACAAAGGACAATAAACGTGTAAGCTGCAAATGGTTCCAATGTATTTACCCAACATCTAGGATTTGTACTTTAGATACTGCATACACTGCTTCAAATGATTGCGAGTCTCTTCACACTGGGCTGTTTCACGGAACCGCTTAGTGGGACAGTGCAGGATCATCTCGTTGGCCACGCACTCGAGGACCAGCCCGGGATATGGATGACAGCCATGGTACGCAAGGCGTCTGGCTATCTGCTTCACTCCCTTGTGCGGCAACAGTGAGAGCGCTGCAAAGGGCAGTTCATTTAGAAATGATTTAATAAACAACTTGCGCAACTTGCACACCATGCTTGTCGCACTTGACATAGGTGCCATAGAGGAGCTCTATATCCGCATCGTTGACTAGGTCGCTTTCCAAGTGCTCCTTTACCTCATTGAGGTTCAGTGAACGGCGGTCCTTGCCCAGGAACTGCGTATTGTTGAAACTGCACTCTGCGGTGCACTGATTAAGCAATTAGTTTGGTAGTTGGTTACCCTCCTCAACTGAACTCACAAACATGTACGTCTGCTCCTCTTCATCCGTCTGGTATTGAATCTTTTCGTGCCATTCCATCTGGCAATCGCTAAACTGGGGACTCTCATCGTGCAGGTCGCAGCAGAAATCGTGCTGCAATAAAATGTGGTGCCGATCATCATTTTATATGACGATTTCATTGTGTGGCTCTCAATTTGAAACAGTTCTATTTATTCGCTTAATTTCTTTTGGTTTTTTTGGTTCTCATTTTTTTCTAAATCCATCCATAGATTTGACAACTTACCATTGTATCTACAGAATTCAATTCGCAGTCTTCATCCAACTCCGATGGAGTACTTCTGCCCGTCACCCAAGCGGTCAGGAGGAGGAGCAGAAATGCAAACAGTTGGGAGCACATTTTCCGCAATGCCAGGGGTAAATCCATTTGGAAGTCAGCGGCTTTTATAACTGAGTGCTCGCTTTAGAGGTGTAATTTTGCGTAACATTTGATGGCTTTTAATTTGGGGCTTAATTTACGTTTTTAATTATTCCACACGAAAATGGCCCAACAGTCTGGCCGGGTGCAGCGTCATCGTGATCATCGACGTCGTCATCGTTTCGCTCCAGTTCCTGGAACGTAATGCAGTTCCATTAGCCCGCTGCACTCGAAGATAAATGATGAAAAGGCGCAGGCATCCATCACCGATCAAGCGGCGCAATATCCAAATATAGCAAAAATTACCAGGGCCCTGAGCCACGCACTTTCCTTTGGTCTTCTGGTCGGGCGAAGATGACTGGAATGATGTCTAGCAAATGCATGCGGAAGCATTCCCGATCCCAATTCCATTCCCACACCCATTCCGCTGCATTCAGCTGCAACTAATTAACCGAGAAATACATCATAAATAGTCCAACTGACGGACCCCCATCCCCCGTCACTGGTTCCAGTTGCATCTTGGATTCCAGCTCCTCCTCCCCTTCCACGTCCGCACCCGATCCTCATCAGTCAGGGCGCAGACGTTGCGTCGCTGCCTCAGAAGTTTACCATTTGTTTATTTTCGACTCGCACACACACCCTGCCGAAGAATGGGAGTGCTCTGGGGTAGTGATGTTAAATCAAATGAAAAAGAACTAGCTTGTAAAAATATCAAAATAAGATCAAGTTCTTATTTGAAAGTTAACATTATATTACTGTTTCTGATAATGAATGTTCGTTTAAGATTGGTCATCGGCAAGCAGCATCAAAATTTATTGGAAAGGTTGATTCTAAACTTTTTGAAATTCGCCTCATTTATGCCTCACAGTAAATATGAATTAATTTGAATTGAAATTTGAATTAAAAGCAAGTGTTTGTGCTAAAACTTAACTGACAAATAACGGTGCAAAATTTTAACTCATGCCGTGATATCACAGAGTTCAAAACCAATTTAAACAAAAAAAAACAACTTAGCTGTTTTAGCACCACTGTTTAAAATTCTTGGACTGGGGAATGGGTGTGGATATGCGTGTGGACTCGATGTGCCTGGTATCTGTGGAGAAGGTATCCAGTCGCTTTGCCCTTTCCGCGGCGCTTCACGGTGGCATGCGCTGGGGAATTTTGGGGGGCAAGAGCAATCGAGCGGCACGTGCCCGCCTCAAGTTCAGTTCCGTGGAATTTGAATTCCCGAAACTATGTAGTTGCACCAATGTGTTTCAGAAGCCCGGCCTAGAGGTCTCCCTTCGGAGAACTAATTTCGATATTCAAGGTGACCATATGTTTACAGCGGTCTAATTGTAAATCTTCAGGTTCTCCAGATTCTTCTTTGCTAAATACGCACATATCACAACAACGTGTCATTTATATATATCACTTTAGTATGCTGATTCGAAAACTCTGCAATGTTAAAAAGACGAAGTGTCAGGAGAAGACTAACTTGACAGAATTTAAAGCCATTTAGGGTATGAAGCGTAAATCAAAGAGCGATTTGCTTTTAAGCTTTTTATGAGGTGCCCGTAAAATAATGTCTCCTCCTTTATTGTAGTTGAAAAACATTTCACTTATATATGGGTGTGTAAAAAAATAAATGAATATTCATCGTGAACACTTCACGGATTTGAATTACATACAATAAAGGTATAGCTATAAAATATATGTATGAGTCGCTTTGCATTAATAAAATGCTGATTCTGAGTATCACCAAATTATGCTAATATTCCGTTTTTAACTGATTATTTTATTTGGCTATAATTAAGTACTCCCTCCGAACTGAGTGTCCATGCCAACGACGATTGTTGATGGTAAACATCAATAAAGAATTGTCATAATCGAACAGCATCTGGTTCGGACTGCATGCAGTGCGTGGATCCTATTCGGGGCACAGATGCATGGTATCTGTGGCCTCCAGAGAAACTCTCGCTTTCCGCCACTCACCCACACACACTGAACGCCACTCCGGCCACCAGCTCACACAGATACTCGATGGTAACGGACGGATGAGCACCGAGTCGAAGAGAATCCACCGCGGAGACGACGGCCAATCAGTCGAGAATCTGTTGGCAAGGCGTGCAGTTCGTTCGGGTTTCCTTGCTCGCGTGCGCTCAGGAAGCAGAAAGCAAAAGAAAAGCAGAAAGCAGAAATCAGAAGCAAAAGCAGAGGAGCTTGGCCGCCACTTGGAGTGACAGTTCCAAAATTCTGTCAAACTATACACACGCCATAAACCTCTATATATACTCGTCGAATAGATAGTGCCACCAAATTTTATTTATAAACCGCCTATATTTTTGGATCAAACTTGAGGCGAAAGCAAAAGCGCTTCAGGAATTCGGTTTTGTGTCTAGTGTGAAAATGTCTGTGGCGAAATTGTAAAATCCCCGCGTGTCAAAGTCAAAGAAGTAGAGAGATATACAAGTCAGGAAGGACCCATCCATATCCCGCCACAATGCCGAACTTCGGCAACAAGTTAATCGCCTGCCTGCTGCTCAGCTCGCTGATCCTGGTCAGCGGACAGTTCGAGCATTATCTGGACAGCCTGCGCGCCTCGGAATTGTACGAGTTCGAGGAGGGCTCCTTGGGCAGCATACAGGTCTTGCCCAAGGGCGACAGCGAGACGATCGTGCTGCCATTGGAGCAGCCCATTCACTTCTACGGGGAGCAGTACGAGCAGCTCCATGTGAGTACCCCTGGTATAACCCCCTCAGTAAATGCAGAATCGAGTGAGACTACAAAGTATCTCATAGATTGTGCACTGAATGAATTTTTGCAGCGTGCAGGGTGACGAGGTGATAAGCCCGCGGCGATAAGGGGCAATCTATATGCAAACACAACGCGGTTCAATAGTTTCTAGACTACTATGCATCTATTTTTGGGGGAGCCCGCTTTGTTGTGGTGGCCGCGTATTTATAGGCGACATTAATTTTCGGCAAAACATGACAGGTCGCACATCGATTTCCACACACGCACCCCACTCGAAAGGTGTCCCAATCGCCAAGTGGCGTACATCCGCAGCTACAATCCGCAGCCACTTGAGGGTGGTCCAAGACCAAAGCCGAAAACCGAAAACCGAAAGCCAAACCCATTGATGTCGCTTTGACGCCTTGGCCAATTGCCAGATGCCAGAGCTCCGGGCATCCGAGTGTCTGAGTGGTTTCGGCACTTGGCAGCCAAAGTTATGAGTTCTCCGAACTGAGAGCCTACTGCGAGTGTCGCCTATTTTTGAACGCGCTTTTTTATCTGTTCTGCATTGAGTTAGTTAATTAACTGAATTTATGTGTCTGACGTAGAGAAATAGCACGCGGCACAGAATCGGAATGGCCATAGAAATCCATAAATTTCATTGAAATTCCTTCGCGGAATGTTTGAAGAGTTCGGAGGAGCCAGTAGCCAGCTCTAAAGCGCTTGGGTCGGATTGGTGTCGAAACCATTAAGAAAGGGTATAAATAAACTCCCAAATAGTCCATAATTCTGTCGGCAACAGCGTGAGAATAATGCCAGCCTAGATATCATCAAATGAAATAAAAACAAAATAATGTTGTTATAAAAAAGAATGAAAAGATCATTTGAGGATACGAATTTGCAATTCATAATTACATACTATGCTGAAAGATGTATATTTTGTGTGTTTTTGCTTGTCAAAGTAATAAGTGGGGTAAAAATAATCTATTTTATATTCCGTTGTGTTTCTGTTTAACTAGGACGTTTCTTTTGGCTTCCTAATCTGTAATATCTCACTGGATTTGTCTTCTTCTATGAAAATGCAACACGCACTCTTTATCCAAACAGAAACTGTTTTAATAATACTTTAAATATTTTGAATACTTTGAGGCTAGTCCAAGTCTATTACTCATGTGTGAAAAAGATGCTGAACAGGAACGAAGTATTTGATGTTTGCTTTCCCAACCTCAATTTGGCGTCCATTGTGGCATGTTGCATATCCATGTGGATCCATACCCATACAAATCACCTGCCAAGCTGCCGGAATTTCCAGGCATGCCGTGCTCCCCCGTCGAGATGAACGGAACCCGTGGAGCCAGCACAGTGACATGATTTATGCAATGGCCTGTCGGCAACCACAAGAAAGCATTTCGAACACCTGTGCTCCCATTCCGGGTTGTTTATTCAGATTGCCTGTTGCACCGATGGAGTTGCAGCTAATTTTAGACGGATCGTTAGGCAGATGTCGGCCGAGGACTCAATTAGGAGGCACTGCAGCGGATCAATTAATATGCATCTCGGGTCTCGGGGCACATCCCTTCGTCAGATCATTTGCCGCCTTGTTAATGGTTTGTTGTTGTTTTTGTTTTGTTTCCGCCAGGCGAATGGCCATTAGGAGTTAAGTGGCCCGTTAGCACTTCACGGGGCGCACTGATTGCCGCGCCATATGGAGCCAAGTATTTCCACTTCAAACGATCCCAAGTGGAACTTCCTTATTCCCATACACTTAACAAAATGATCCTGCTAGCATTAAAAGGAATTAAGCAAAACCTTTTGTAAAACTCCTTAGGTTTTGATTAGGATCCATGTTAAAAGAGATTCCTACTTAGCACCGTAAAAACATCAGTAAATTGCATATGTGAGGAAGACAATTGATATTTTAAATGCAACTCCATAATATTCCTTATCTATGATATTTATGGTTCTTTGTGGAATTCCCCAGATCAACACCAATGGCATCCTCACCTTCAACTCCGAGTTCCCCGAGTACCTGAACCAGCCCTTTCCGCTGGAATACGCTTCCATAGCGGCCTTCTACTCGAACGTGGACACCTCGTTCAGCGATGAGGGCAGCTCGATCTCCCTGTTCGAGTCCAAGGAACCCAGTATCCTCGACAGAGCCTCCACTTTGGTGCGTTACGCCTTTAGCAGCCAGCCTGAATTCGCGGCTCGCCAGGTGATCGTGGCCACGTGGCGCAATGTGGGCTACTTCGATTCCAAGACGGACCGTCTGAACACCTTTCAGGTGGCACTGATTGCCGACGATCAGAGCACGTTTGTGCAGTTCATCTATCCGGATGGCGGTCTCAACTGGGTGCAGGGCGAGACAGCAGGATTGGGTCTCCCCGACATTCGTGCCCAGGCAGGATTTGTGGCTGAAGATGGACGCTTCTACACCTTGAACGGTTCCGGGTCAGAAAATGTAAGTGTGATATGCATTTAATATGGTAGAACTGTTTGTTTTCTACATTTTTTGTGGGTGTGTTTCGTATAATTTCCCCATTATCCCTCTATAGGCCCGTTTCCTGAGCGAAAGCACCAACCTGGGGGTGCCCGGAGTCTGGCTGTTCGAAGTGGCTCCCATTGAGAACGAACAGAACGTGAGGACTCCCGACAATGCCGAGTCCCTCACAGAGTCCCCCGCCTTGGCTCAGAGCTGCCAGGCCCACGCCCATCAGTGCCACGAGCAGGCCGAGTGTCATGACAAGGCCGAAGGATACTGCTGCGTCTGCGGATCCGGATACTATGGCAATGGAAAGTCCTGCCTGGTCAACGATCAACCGATCCGAGTGACTGGAACTTTGACCGGAGAGCTGAACAAGCTGCCCGTCAGCGAGGATGCCAAGCTGCAGTCGTATGTGGTGACCAGCGAAGGTCGCACCTATACCACCATCAATCCCCTGACCCCCGAGCTGGGCGCCCAGCTCCGGCTGGTCCTCCCACTGCTGACCACTGTGCCCTGGCTGTTCGCCAAGTCGGTGGGTGGTGTGGCCAATGGATACCAACTGACCGGCGGTGTCTACACCCATGTATCGCGTTTGCAATTCGATTCTGGGGAGAATCTCCACGTGAATCAGACCTTCGAGGGCCTCAACTACTGGGACCAGCTATCCGTGAAGATCGAGCTCTATGGTGAGGTTCCTGCTGTGGCAGCGGAGGCAGTTCTAATCCTACCCGACTACGTGGAGGAGTACACTTTCGAAAGACCTGGAGAACTCAAATCGGTGCAGGTCCTTAATCTGAATATTTCGGAAGAGCAGCGTGTGTTGGGACTTCAGGTAAGGCCAAGTCTTTACTTCTGTATAAAATTCTAATGTGCATATGGTAAAATAACCGTACCATACATTTTAAAATAATAATTTGCTAAAACGATTTTAAAATGTTCTTTTGATGGTTTTTGCAGGTGGAGCAAAGGATTTTGTACCGCAGCTGCCTGCGCGACGACGAGGCGGATCCCAGTGCCACCAAGGTGCTGCAGAAGATCTCCAAGGTAGATCTGGACTATGTGGAGCGCGACCAGGCTCTGCGCATTGGCGCCATTAGCAAGGTGGGCGTGACCCCCGAATCGAACGCCTGCAACGATGGTACCGCCGATTGCGTGGACAACTCGGTCTGCGTTCCCTACGAGGACACCTACCGGTGCGACTGCTACCACGGTTTCGCTGCTCAGCTTGATGAGCGTGGAGTGGAGGTCTGCCTGGACATCGACGAGTGCGCGACAGGCTCACACGTCTGCGACGAGAACGCCATCTGCGACAACACAGAGGGCGGATTCACCTGCTATTGTACAGAAGGATTCGAGGGCAACGGCTACCGCTGCCTGTCCAACAGCACCGCTGACAACATTGAGTACCCGCCAGCAGTCGAGGGTCAAGCTGAACCCACCTCTGAACCCAGCCCCAATCCCAGCCCGTATCCCGGCCAGGGAGAGGACCAGGAGCGGGAACGAGAAGAGGAGCGTGAGCAGGAACGTGATCAGTATCCCTATCCGGATCCCTACCCATATCCCGAGGAACAGATGCCCCAACACCCCGACGAGTGCTACGTGAGTAAACAAAAATATTTCAATATGGCGATGTGGCAAGTGCAAGAATCTAGAGCAGGGAGAAGAAAATGTCTCTCATTCCATAAATTAGTTTTTCTGGGCTAAACATATAATAAACTATAATTTTCATTACTATTATTTATACCAAAAATCCATATTCTGTGCTCTTTAAGAACGAAATGAGCGCTGAAAAGTAGGCAACATTTATGGTAGCACATCTTTTCATTATGTGTATCATCATTTCGTACTCAGCGCTGCTCGAAGGACGCCGACTGTTACAAGGGACGTTGCACCTGCCACGAAGGATTCGACGGCGATGGCTACACCTGCACCAATATTTGCGGACATGGCGAAGTCTGGGAGAACGGACGTTGCGAGCCCCTGTTGCTTGAGAGGCACGATGTGGATCCGCTCTGCGATGCTCTAGGGGAATGCCGATGCCCCTATGGATACGAACTGAGCGAGGACAGCCTGCGCTGCACCTACGTGCAGGAATTCGATGGAGAAAGGAATGCCGATCTGAGTGAGATTCTAACTAGATTGATTGAAGGCGTCGGGATTACTTAACCATCTTGGTACCTTGTAGTTCCCTGCGATGTGGATGACAACTGTCACTCCAACGCCACATGCAATTGGTATAGCCAGGAGCTGCGCCACGTTTGCACCTGCCAGCCGGGATTCAGAGGCGATGGATACAACTGCGACCCAATCAGCGACGACTCGTGTGCAGTTGTAAGTTACTATAGCCCTTAAATATGAATCCCCGTGACAGCATTCTTGAAACCCTTTCAGAGACCCGATATCTGTGACGTCCATGCCACCTGCGTTTATGACGAGCAGCTGGGCAAGTCGGAGTGCCAGTGCCAGGCGGGCTACGCAGGCGATGGCTTCCGCTGCCAGTTGGCCGCCGAGTGCCAGTCCGCAGAGCATTGTGGCGAGAACGCCTTCTGCGACGACGGCGTCTGCCGGTGCCAAGCGGACTTCGAGCGGGACGTCAGTGACCGCTGTGTGCCGGCGGGACGTTGCGGCAGCGTCTTCTGCGGCTCGAATGCGATCTGCAAGTGGGATTCGGTGCAGGGCGTCCAGTACTGCGACTGCCTGGAAGGATACCAGGGCGATGCTCTCATAGGATGCACCAGCAAGCCCCTGTCCTGCCACATCCTCAACAACTGCGGCATCCACGCCACATGCGAGCCTACCGAGTAAGTGTCTCAATCACCGAATATTTTTTAATCAACTGACATTTTCCAATATCCAATACGCAAGCAGATTTTCTTTTAGTTTTTTAAGATCTTCTATCTGAGCTTTTGAGCTATATGATGACCCAGTAAAACGAAGAGATATAAATAATAATTTTCTGCTGCTTTATTTCTAGGGATCCAGCCAATTACGGGTGCCAGTGCATCGCTGGCTTCAAGGGAGATGGATACGTGTGCATTGAGGAGCAGAACTGCCTGAACAACCCGACCTTGTGCGACATGAATGCTCAGTGCCGTTCGACCAACTCCGGCCTAGTCTGCGTCTGTAATCAGGGTGAGTTTGGGATGAGTTCGAGGCAAGCCCCGATCTCACTGCGGGCGGGTGGTGCGCTCCTCAGGACCACCCCTCTTCTGGTCGCACGGGGCGCAGGAGTTAAGGAAGCAGAATCCGAAAATGGACAAAGCCAGAACCACATTGAAGTAGCCGTTGTTGCGGTCCCAGGTCAGCGGATGCATAAAGAATTCGCGCATGGACTGAAAGTGCGTAGGGCGCTTGTTGGGCTCGTCGGATATGCTGGGCTTGAAGTTTTGCTGGTTCAAGGATCGCGATTTCAGTTTAAGCCCGCCGGCGGATGGGCGCCACATCTTGGTCAGCACCTTCTGGGTATGACGCATCCCTTAAAGGAACACAAATCGAAATGGCTGGGTATCTATAAGCCATAGAAGGGAACTTACCGTTTAATTTATCAGAAAGCTGAAAATTTTGAAGTGAGAGAAGAAAAGTGGAAAAGACTGATGCAGCTAGGAGTACTACGATCAATCTTATACTATATAAGCTAATAAAGGTGTTGCTTTTCCATTTCAGGCTTCTACGGTAACGGATCCTTGTGCCAGGAGCGTCAGCATCAGGACTCTGACTTCTTGATTGTCAGCCAGGGTGTGATGATCGCTCGCGTTCCGCTAAATGGACGCAATGTGCGTCCCATCTCGGTGGCCCAGATGGCCATTGGACTGGACAAGGATTGTGTGGAGGGTCGCGTCTACTGGGGCGATATTTCGACCAAGAAGATCGTGAGCGCCAAATACGACGGCACTGATCCGCGACCCTTCATCACCTCTGGTAGGATAACAGTATTTTAGGCACAAGCAAATGTCTAACACTATCATCATTCTCCTCAGATGTTGAATCTCCCGAGGGTATCGCCATTGATGTGATCTCGCGTCGCCTTTACTGGGCGGACTCAGAAAAGGATACCATTGAGGTGGCCAGCCTGGACGATTCCTCCTTGCGGGCAGTTATCATCAATAAGCAGCTCGTCAACCCCCGTGGCATTGCCGTGGATCCCTACAGGGAGTAAGTGTCGTCCTGCTTTAAGCACCCTATCCAAACTTCAATCATTCTAACGGTATGCTTTACCAGGAAACTGTTCTGGTCGGACTGGGACCGCGAATCACCCAAGATCGAGATGTCTAACCTGGACGGCACAGGTCGAGAGCTTCTGCTGGGTAAGGGTGCCGTAACTCTGCCCAACTCCTTGGTGGTGCTCGAGAACTCCGGAGAGGTGTGCTACGCGGATGCCGGAACAAAGAAGGTGGAGTGCATCGATCCGCAAAACCGCCAAATCCGCACCATCTCCAACGAACTGACCTATCCCTTCGGCATCACATTCACGCACGATCAGTTCTACTGGACAGACTGGTCCACGTGAGTTCTTCGGGTATTTTTAGGCAGAATATCATACTTATACGAATATTTTGTTTGTAGGAAAAAAGTGGAGATCGTTGACAGCTTGGGAGCACGCCAGACGGCTATTCAGCCGCCCTTCTTTGGCAGCCACAAGATGTACGGCATGACCGTCGTGGAGCAGCACTGCCCGCAGTACCAGAGTCCCTGCCAGATCGGCAACGGCGGATGCACGGACTCCCGGCTCTGCCTGGTGAACCGACAGGCTCCCTCCGGAAAGAGCTGCAAGTGCACCAGCGCCTCTACAGGATGCACCGTGCCGGCGCCCGGCTACTAAGTCTATGTTAAATGCAAACTGAAATTATTTTTCGATACGTATACAATCACACAAAAAGCAAGTTAACCAAAGCGCGGAAGGGTATCGAAGTAAACTAAACTAAATTTACTTAACTAACTAGGAGTGTCTGGGTGCCATTTCAAAGATTTCAAAACAATTCATAAAAGGAAAAAGCTAGAAATTTAGCCAGAATTTGATTGTTTGGGAGAGGCGTTTTTTAGGACCAATGTTCAACAATTAATTGGATAGTTAATTCAGAAAATCATAATTTAACCGTCTTGAGGCCCCTCAGTTAAAGGCACATTCTTACATAAATTACGAATTGTTTATAAGACCGAATGTAAGTTCAACCCACTTTGGCGACAAATAAATTGAACTGAAAACCAGAAATCATTGTTTGAAGAAGCACACGTAAAACTAATGGTTTAAACTTCATGAAAAGTTGGAAGCTTGTAGTAGAAAAAGGCGATTTAAATATTTCCAACTATAGTTTGAGTTTATTGTGAGTTCTGCTCGGCATGCCTTAAAGAGCATGGCGCCGATAAATATTACAGCAAGTTTATACCCTAGTTCGCACTAATCGTATCTCTAATGCCGCAGCCAATGCCAATTGCGGCTCAGTTAACTACTTTTGTACATTGAGACATCGATTTGATCTATGTGGCCTATGTGGTTGCAGATGTACAGATTCAGTAGTATACAGATCTATATATATCTATATAAATAGGTTTCTGGGGTGCTAGGCATAAGCTAAACTAGGTATTCCCTCCAGACACTGGAATGCATTTCATCGTCATCGTTGACTAAAATTTCCTTATAAAACTGACGTAGTGCTTTAACTAACATTTCTGGTGAGTGTGAGTGTGAGTGTTTGTGTGGTTTGTGGTTTGTGGTATGCGGTATGTGGTTGAGTAGGTACATAGTTTGCTTTAATTAATTTCTAGAGAGCCTATAGCTGGGATCGAATTGAGTTACACTTTGCTACTGGGTTGTGTTAGATGTGAACGCTGGTACACATAGCTCATTGAATTTGGTACAGTTTCCGATACTTGATCCTTTGTTCAAACTAGCCTTAAATAGTTAACTCTAAACTATATACGATATCTAAATTCTGTTGTCTTTCGAATTAAGTTTTGCTCATAAGGTTATAGTAGTTTTCCTTCTTTTTTTTTAATTTGAATGCATGGTTGGTTCTTACTCACATAGTTTATATACAAATTGTTTGATTTATTTTAATATATGTATACATATTTCTGTTGGTTTGTAAAGCATTAGAGTATACCAAAGCCCGTTCCAATTTATGTTATGAAAACCGTTCACTTTCACTTTCACTTTCACTTTCCCTTTCTTGTTTTGTTTTTCTCCTTCTTTCTCTCCTATAATTATGTAGAACACTCCTAGTAGTTTTACAAAATGTGAATCTGAATGTGTGTATAGTACAAGACATTGATAGCACCTTCATATATGTATCTATATGGGGTTAAACGTGGGTCAGAGGAAGATCCTCCCGAAGGAAGGGGAAGCTACACCGAGCTAAAGCCCAACTAAGTGATCATACCTAAGGTATATACATACATGGTTTTTCGTTAAAGCCCGATCTATTTGATAGTTTGCTACATCTGGCTTAGAACTAGGCGTCAGATATATACAGTTATACAGTTTGCTTATTCATCGCCCCACCTATCCGATAGTTTAACTACATTTGTTGTTCCCAAAACACAATTTGCCGCGGCTTCCTTTGTACAAAGCCGACATGTTCATAGCTTACAACTAATTTGCAAAACATGCAATATACAATATACTCGTATGCCTACTCCCTAGCGATAAACTGATAAGCACGCGCCACTCCCTAGTGATCTATTAAGCGTACGCGACTAACCTAATGGGACTCGAAGTGGACTAACCGAGAACACACACCACAGACAGCCTTTGGGGTGGGTGGGTTTATTTGGTTGGGTTCCTAATACTTTCGCTCTGCCTAGAACTTATCTCTACGGGTGTGTCTGTGTGTGCTGGCCGAATTCTATATCCACTTGTTTTTCGACATGGAGGAGCGGAGTCGGCGCCCCCACATCAGGTTGTATCATACGATCGTTCCCTGCAAGTGCTGAGGCGATGACACCTGAGATGACTGCTGTCCCAGCGAGTCCTGTGCCTGCAGTGACCCACTGGCGCCCGAAGAGGTACTTGGTCCGGGTCCCAGGTCAGCGGTGTTAATGGCTAGTGAGGAGCCGCCGCCCAGCATGCCGCCGGTGGAGGAGCCTGCTCCAGATGGGTTAATGCCCCCTCCACCGCCACCGCCCAACACACAAGGCACACCTAGCATGGGTGTGGGCTCCTCGGGCGGTGTCACCTGCAAGGAGATCTGGTTCTGAGGGAGAGAGAGAGAAGTTAGCTCTTTTGTGCACTATACAGATCGCTATGGCACCCACCTCCATGCCGATGCTACCGTTTAGGGATATCTTGATGGGATTGCTATGGTTGGTTGCCTGCATGAGGGTGGTGAAGTGGCTAATGCCGATCTCTTCCAGCGACGACTTTCTCCGGCCGTGGCTGACGCCCACGCTGGGAAGGCCCTGTCGCAGGGACGAGGATCGACGCAGCAGGATATCGTTGTCGATCTGCAATAGGAGCAAGCATGGGGAACATCCACCAAAATTGGCGATCATTAGTGGGGTTAGTAAGCCCAAGACCGAATTACTTTGATACCAACGAAACTCAATTACGTTTACACATACAAATTGGCAATTGTTGCAGTAACAGTTACAGTTACAGTTACTCAAAGAACTAAACGAACACATAAAGAAGAAACACATGAACGTCAACTCGAAATGCGGCTCGATGGTGGGGCTAATTTGTTTTCAGCTTGGACACCGAAATGAAACGTGTCTAATATTTCATGGGTTCCTTGTTTCAGTGATTATTCTCTGGGTGCGGACTACGACTACGGTTTACTGTTGAAGTTGATTGTTGCAGTTGTTTGCGGTTGCTGCTGTTGATTGTTGCAGTTGCAGTTGCAGTAGCTGCCGTGCTTGTTTGGAGGGGTGATCTGCGGCCTATTCTTGTGTTCCCATAATTTTGATGCTCAGTGTGAGAGTGCAAGTGCATGTCCCAGAAATGGGACAAGCAACAGAGTGAACACATTCGTTTGTCATAGCCAATTTGTTAAGAAATCAACAATTAAATCAAGCTTTTAGTAAAGGTTACATAAGGTTAGTGGTATTTTTGGGCACACTTAAGAGATTTTCTGATTTAGTTTATGCTGCGATCGAAAGTTTCAGATTTGAGATAAATTCATACAAGGATTCGTAATGTGGTAGGAGTGGGCATAGAACAATAATAATCGCAGCATAAAGGTAATTTAATTTTGTGGTCCTGGTGTTTCAAAACATAAATGTTAAAATGTAACAGACGAACGTGGAAACGTGAATCGAACCAAACGAACAAACATAGAGAGAGGGAAATCGGTGGTGTGTGTTTGGTGTGTGTGGATAAAGTGTGTGTAATAGGAATAATAGCCAACCCGCAATGAGTTACTCCGTCCTCGCTGATTGCCAACCACCGTCGGACTGTCGGGTAGAGAAAGAGAATTCGATTTAATTTGCTGCATCGGGGGGCTACAGCGCTGCGAGGTTGATCCATACCCGGCCAAGGTCTGAACGCTCTGCATTTGCATGGGGTTCAAGCCGGCAATGCCGGATCCTCGACGCGATCCAGCCCCGACGGCGGTGTTGGCCATGTTCATGTTCATCTGCGGCATCTGAGGGCCACAGGTGGCTCCCAGGTTAATGTTCGAGCAGAACGAGATGTTCGACTTGCGGCGCGAGTTGTGTCGCTCGAAGGTCTTTTGGGCGGAGAACGGCGACGGCCTCACCAAGTATCTATTAATATTAAAATATTAATATTAATATTAAATGCAAAACAATTATTTACTTAGTTATGAGATAGCACGGTACGAAAGAATTCATAAGTGGCGCCCGAACAGGGACCCTTAATTAGGAGTGAAGTGTGTATTACTCACATGAGATCGCCTTCCTCCAGTTTGAGATCACAGCTCGGGTTGATTATCACATAGGACAGGTGGTTGCGCTTCTCGCTCACATCGTCATAGTCGATCGTGGGTAGATTCAGAGACTCCATCCGACTCCGCACAAGATTCGCGATCTCCGCGCGCTCGATCTGCTGAGCGTGGTTGTCCCTCGCCTCGTCGGCCAGATTGATGGAATACTAGAAGATTTAAGTACTTTCTAAGCACACTACTTTGGGGTAAGCAATTCACATGATGTTACAGGCCAGTTTGGGTTCCCAATTGACATAATTGAATTTTATAGAAAGCGTTATACACTTCAGAAACCAAACCATTCGCAATAAGATACTTTGCGAGGAAACCCCAAAGAGGCCCGTTCTAAGAATGTGCTAGCTGATCCTGAGTGTGTGTTGTTGTTGTGCGGAAATGCAGTCGGGTGGAGCTTTGCAGATAGACCGATGAGCTGCATCGTCCCTTGCTGGTTTAGTTGTTTTAGTTGTAGTGAATCATGCTACCATACAAAGAACGTCATGCTGCAGAAGCCGGAATGAAATCAAGACGGACCTACCTGAAACTCAAACCAAACTTAAATGGCACCCTCTAACACCCGCCCTTTAACCGCCGAGACACTCGTACAGTTGGTTGGAGAGATTGGAGAGACATGGAGAATGCAGTTGAGTGGGGCGCTACTTACGGATGATCCCTTGCGCTCCGAGCAACCGCCCAGGCAGTTGACCGAACGCTGGCGTTGCGGCTGAGGCCGGAAGCTGCTGGCGCCACCTGTTGCCGACCCAGGCGGGCGGTAGGTGACCCCGCGCAGCATTTCCGTCGAGTCCTTCGTCGAGTCGGGCGTGCCGGTCTCCTCGTCGTACTGAGGCATGCCCATGATTAGTTTGGTGTATGCAAATTCGAGTTCAATGAGTTCGGTTAAACACAAAATGATTTACATATTTAATTGGTTTTTAATTGAAATGGCAAATTGCTTTCACTGCTCTCAGTGTTCGAGTATGCATGTGTGTGTGAGAGAGTGTCAGTGTATCAGTATGGTATGGTGATTGAGTTGTGGCCTTAGCAAAATGGTTAACATTTAGGTTGTTTAGGCATGCCGTGGGGAGGAAACACGCAAAAGTTTGTTTCCCCCTTCCGCTAACGGTTGAATTCAAAAATTTTAAGAACTCAAAACACGCGATTTATTGATTTAAAAAGCCAGAAAGCAAAATGTTTCTCAACCAAAACCGATAAAAACTCTAGGAAAAAGGTGCTGGGCAAGCTATTGGCGGTTGTTTATCAACTGGGATATAGAGAAAACAAAGTTTCGACCATTGGGACTACATTGCACCTACATACGTTCGGGGTGTTTTCAACTCTAATTAAATAACGTTCTTTTTTCGTGTTTGCCAAATAACCCAAAATTGTTCGCCCATCCCCCATGCGGTTGGCTCTTATTGATTTTCAAATCGAGCGCGCATTTTTAATGAGCAATCAGCGGCGCATCTGGGCAGGGACAAAAACTTTGAGTAATTGGGGAGTTGTTCAATGCCAGAGAATGGAAAGAGATGGGAAGAGTCACAACTGCAAGGCCTGGCACAATGCAAAGCAAAGCAAATGCAATCAGCTAATTAAAAGGCGGCATGCACACAGCAACGGAAACAAATCGGAAAGAAAACAAAACTCAAACTGAAACTGAAACTGAAACTGAAACTAAAACTAAAGCCGAAGTTAAATTAAAGCCGGAAAAGCCAAGCATGCAGCAGCCAACAGGTCACGCAAAAAGGACCAACAGGATGGGATTGGAGGTACCACTACCCACTCCCAGGAACAACTACTACGACTAGACTACACACAGTTACACACAACGAATTGGAGGCCAGGCTAAAGGGGCAGGCATATGAGAATGTATGAAGTGTGGCTGTGTTTTCGGTATTTCATTGGTATTTTCTTTGTTTTCGTTTTCATTTTCATTTTCATTTTCGCTTTCGCTTTTTCTTAGTTGCTTTTCGCTTGGGGAAACTCACTGCGTGCGTGTGCGTCAGGTCCAATACAAACGCAAATCAATTGTTCAATTGGTACAGCGGGGCGTATGTGTAATTTGTAAGAGTAATTTCATTGGCCTGATCTAATATGCTCACAGAATGCTGGCTAATGGTTCGTCTGTCTGATCTGTTATCCTATCGAATGATGAATGCTGTGACGGAAAAACTGAATTCAAAAACGAAACGGGCGATTGGGATATTGGCGCATATCTTGCGGCCTGATCTGCAGCAAGGTCAGAGCTACTGGAAAAGTAAACAAAGAAGGGAGGGCAATCTAAACGGAAACTGCAATGGGAGTGGGAGTCGTAATCGGAATCAGAATCAGCACGCTACACTTTGTATAAATGAGTATATTCTGGAAGGTAGGAGTTTACTTTAAAGGGAGCGAGTCGTTGCTAATAGCGTCAATCAAGCTTATATTATATATATTTAAGGATAAATCTATATCTTTACCATATCGGTATTTTACGGTTACAAAATTGAAAGGAGTATATATATTTCGATATATATATATAGAGAGAGAGAGCGAGAGAGGGAAACAGGTAAATGTATGCACTTAACATTATTCGAGGTAAATATGCAAACTTCGTATGCGCATGATGAACAGACTTGAGACTCAATGCAGTTAGTAGTAAAGCGTAAGCGTGTGATTGAGAACACAAAAGCCAAAAGTAAAACACCAACTGAGGGATAGTGAAACCAAAAACCGAACCGAACCGAACAGAACACAGAACCAAAAGAACTTCGATTAGGCCTCGTCATCATCTGGGGAACTCAATTAGTTAATTTGCAACTGAAGTTAAAAGGATATCGTTTTCTGTTTAATTTGCTTTTCGCTGTGTTTCGGTGTGTGTACCTAATCGCAGCTCGAGATGCGAATAAGTGAGCAAAGACAAGTAAAAGGCTATAGTTAGAGTAGAGCTAGGAAGATAGAGTTAGACATAGAGAAACAGAGAGATAGTCAGGCTAAGTGTGGACTGGTGAGTGAGTGGAGTGAGCGTGTTAGTTGGGTTAGAAAGAATCTATGTATGTATCTCGAGTGTCCTGCAGAGCCGACCCCTTTTCTTTGGCTGGGGTCGGATGCGCGGTCTAGAAGTTGATCTTGGGATCTGATCTGAGATTTGCTATTGTTTGTTTTGCCTTGGACTCACCGATGGACGCAAGCGCACACAATGCCTGCTGAAGGCCGAGAAGGGTCCCCATCTCTCGACCGGCGAGTTACTCACATGAGACGTGTCCGCATTCGAGGTGTCCTGCGTGCGGTAAATGCCAATGGGTATTTCGCAGGTGGTGGAGCACAGCTTCTGGTACAGGCGACCATAGGTGCGTATCCACATGTCGTCCTTAGTGATGCGCATCTGCGGGAGGCAAAGTTAAGACAAATCCCCTATCATCAGCTGACTGGGACTTACCGAAGTGAGGAACCCACTGCCCGGCGCCTGGTCAATGCCCAGCAGTAACCGCACAAAGGTAATCACATAGTCCTTCACGAAGGCCTGGTACAGCAGGGTGTCCAGCATGGAGGCACTGAACACGGCTCCTGCGGCGAAGGGCAGGCGGAACATATAGGAGATGTGCGACCCGCGCTCCTTCTCGCGCTGCAATTAAGTGAGCGGCAAATTAACCAAATGTCAACTGAAAACGGGGCGTGGGGCCAACGCGCTACCGACCTTCTCCATTTTGCTCAGATGGAGGGCGTACTTGTCGTGGGCCCGGAACTGCATGAACCTCATGTTGGAGCTCTGCGACAACTCGGTGATGCTCTTGATGCTGGGGAAGAATCTGCAAAGAGACCGGACCAAGTAGTGACCATGTTGTTCTAGTTAAGCTAAGTACCACCCACTTGAACATATTCTGCACGGCCACAATGGTGTTGCAGTCTGAGAGGGAGTCCTCCTCGGCGGAATTGGAGAGCTCCTTGTTGACCACCACCACGCTTTCTGCCAAAGTGATGCCAGCCCTCAGCAGATCGTCCAGGCAGTCGATCGAGCCCAGCATCCAGTAGACCTGCGAACCAAGAAGAATCAGAATACTCAAGCAATTGTTGAATGTATCAGCCTACCAAAGGAAAGTACGACAACGCATCTAGGAAGGCCACATCTGGCCTTCTCTCCAGGAGCAGGATGATGGGGTTCAACGAGGTCTTCGATCGGAAGTGAGCTCTCAGCGGGATGATGAAGTTGTATATGCCATTGGAGGCGTAGTCCGCTGCCAGGATAATCGTCTTGTTCTGCCACTGATACTCCTTTGCATTTCGATAGCTGCAGTGCTCGCACACCTGCGAAAGAGATTGGTTTTGTCCAAATGAAATGGCCTGGTCCAAGGACTGTCAAAGCTACCCACCTGAGCCAACTGCAGACAGCAGAGGGGCTTCTTCTCTTTGAGCAGGTAGCAGAGCGTGGGACTAACGCCTATGAAGGGTGACACGGGTGGAAACCCCTTGACGATGCTGGAATGGCAGACGATACTGGGTTAGACGTGAGCTCCCCGTGGACAAGGCGATGGGCGGCAGGTTTTTGGGGTGGGTTGGTGGGTGGTGAGATGTGCGGGTGGGAAAACAAGCATATTGTGCTGGGACTCAAACGTTTTAGCTACAAGTTGGGAAATTGTATGGGGTAATAAGGGAAATACAAACTACGAGCAGATCCAAAGCATTCACTACGAATTAACAGAATGGGGAAACTTAAACTTTAACTGTGATTCCCGAGACCCTGCAGTTGTGCTCCTCCTACAACCACTGCGGATGAGGGCGAAACTTTGACGCTGTCAGGAAGCCCTATGGAATGAATACACAATTGCAGCCGAAAAACAAAACAAAGCCAAGGAGCAAGCAGAAGCAAATGCTGATTAGATGCAGATGCAGATGCACCACGGCACCGAGAGCCACGACAAACAGCACAGGATCTCGAGTTGTTCCTCCTTAGTTGTCCCAGGTAAACGGCGGCGTCATTAAAAGATGTCCTGCGGCAGGCAAACAAAAGCAACAACAACGAACGAACAGCAACAACGAGACAAGAACTCTTCAACAAATGGCGTGTGTCCGCAGAATGTCCTCCCCCCATCCCCCGCCTTCAGTCAGACTTACCAGGAGTAGTCGTAGACCCACACCGGACGCACCGGTCGACGTGTCTCTACGGAACTGCTCGACGTGAATGCCGTTGCCCCACTTCCTGCTGCCATTGCTGTTGTCGCTGCCACCGCCGGCGTGGTGGTTGTGGTGGCCGTGGAGCAACTGCAGGAGCAACATCGCTGCAACTGGCGCCTTCTGGCCGCCAGTCTGGCCAGGGCTCCTCCACCCAGGCCCAGGCCCGCACCCATGCCCATGCCCATGCCCATTCCGGGCACCGAGCGGCACTCACTATCGCAGCTGTAGCTCTTCTTCATGACGCGCCTGCGCAACTGCGGCAGACACTCCTCGGATGGCATGGCAGTGTAATCGGCATTAGATCCGGACTCGCCTGGAGAATCTCCTGGATATGCAGGAGCAGCAGAAGCAGCAGGAGCAGCAGCAACGGCAGCAGCGGAAGCGGAAGCATTGGCACTGCAGAAGCTGCAACCGCGCTGATACGAATCCTCCGAGGAGCTCATGATGAGCGAATAGGTGCGCGATTGTGGAAAGTGCCCGCCCAAGCAGCTGAGGCGAAGTTTTCGATTGTCGTTTAGTTCGATGTGTTCAAAGAATGGTGGTTACAATTGAGGAAGAGGGCGGGTGTCTAGTGCTTAAGTACAACATATACAATTTACATTCGGTTGGGTCTCGCAATCCTCAACGATTGTGTTTGCTTTAGGTACAATATCATACTGCGATCGTTTCGGATTGCTGAGATCGGACTAGCATGGTCTATGTACACAGATTTATGTCAGAGGTTAGTTTCCCGAGGATAACAGTTTAGCTAGGAAATATAGTTAGTGATACACATACGTAGTACAATCTGGTTGGGGGTTTAAATCTATGTTGATAGAGTCACTACACTGGGAAAGGTGGATACGGTGCCTCGGAATAGTGACGAAAAGGGAGCGTACAGGCTGGGATTAGAGGGGAGATACTTACGCAATCTTCTCAGATGGAGAACGCCAGGGCATCTCGTCGTCGATCTCATCATCACTCTCGTCCCCCTCTTCGCCATCGTCGTTGCCGGCGATGCTGAACGAGGAGGAGGTGAACATGTCGGGCACGGGCAGGATCGAGGGACGTCTACTACCTGAAAACGGGAGTGATTTCAAAACTCAGCGGGATATAGTTCTTTTAAAGGGTTAAAGAAATATATACATTTCAATACCGTAAGCAAAGTCAATGGTTTGCACTTTCTTAGGCAACTAAAGAAACAACTCTTAAGTCAACAGGTTTTGCTATTATAATAAAGGAACCTTACATTAAGTTGCTGTGGCTGGCCACTCAAGGTATAATTCAAATAGATCATAGACCGAGTTGCTGTAAGACTAAACCTTAAAGGGGAAGAAACATACCCCTCCGCTGGTTGAGCACATCCGGACTGAGCAGGTTGGGATTGTTGGCGAAGGGCACATCCAGGTGGTTGCCCGTAGTGGTCAGTGTGGCTGGGGTGATGCTGAGCGAGGTTCCCATGCTGTGGGCACTACCCAGGCCGAGGCCACCTCCACCACAGCCGCCCGATCCGCCCGCCATGCTGGGGGATCCCATCGTCTGGGGCGGTGGCGGCAGGGTCGTTGTGGTTATCGTTGCCGCCGTCTGGGTCACCGTCGTGTCCTTGAGGTTCTGCCTAGAGTCCGAGATTATCACAGCCGTCGGATTTTCGCTAGCTGAATTGGGGCGAACCGAAAAGTGCAATTAGTTCCGGCCAGCTTGACGATCAATATTCATTCTAATTACAACTACTTTGGCACTTTCTATACAGGATAAAATGTCCACTAATTTCAGCTGAGCGACAAAAATGTGACAGAGAATAGGGCAAAAAGGCAGGTGGAGCGGGGTTTTGGGGGGAAATACTACAAGACAAACCTGGGAAAACAACTCGTTAAAAGTCCTCGACAAGCTTGCACTGGCCGGGAAACTTTCGGCAAAGTGATTAAGGTGCAACTTGGCCAAAATGTTGTCTTTCCCCTTCTGCCAACAGTTTTTGGTTACTTAATTACATGGGCGGCGTGTGGGATGTGGGAAAGGGGTGAGCTACGATGACGGGGCTAATTCGAACGCACAATAAGCTAGAATACTTCTATGCAGCTAATTTCCACGAATTGTTGCGTGAGGTGGAAATATTATTTACAGTCAGCTCTAGACATCCAAAGCTCATGCTCACACACACAAATAACAAGGCAAACAGAACAGTGCAAAGACAAGCGGAAGAAGAAAATGACGGGCGGAAGTTGAAAAAGTGATGTTTGGGCAAAGACAACTACGAAACGTGAAGAAGAAGCCATGTAAAAAATGAAGCAAACAACAGAAATAGTTTTGCATAGTGGCAAAAGGAGAAAACAGGAAAAAGTGCGAGGCCAGCGTGGGTGTGGTCATTAGGGTGGACCCTGGATTAAATTTCTATATTTCGACTTCTGGTTCTCAATAAATAATATTTACAATTACCGCGCGCAAATTGCAGTAATGTTTAAATGTACTATATATGTATATACTATATATAACGTTTAGTATACTTTAAATACGATCTATTTTTTGGTGTAACTTGCAAGTCTCGATGGTCCACCCTAGTGTTCATGTAAGGGTTTTTATTTGACTGGTGTCTGTGGGCGAAAGGAATGCAGAAATGGACTTGGATGGCTGGGCGCCGGATGTGTGCTCTGACATGGGAAGCAGAGAATGTTGTATGGGATGGGTTTTAAAGGCAGCTCAAGCTCCAAAATCGAGACAGCAAGAGAGAAACTGCGAAAGATATATGTATGTAGCTTGGATGTGGGTACGCTAAATCGGTTTTCGGTGAGTGATAGAGTAGGCAAAGAACGTGAACGAAATATCTTGTGATTTGCTTCATTTTTTTGGTAGTATCTTTTCTTTTGGATTCCAAAGATGCGGGTTTTTCTTGACTTGCGGGCTTTTACTTTCGTTTGGGGTTTCGGTAGTTCTGGTGTCACACTCACGCACAAATAGTGATGCAAACTCGCCACTGTCAGGTGTTTGCATTGGCAGATGCGGTTGCGGATACGATTGCGGATACGGATACGGTTGCAAGTGGGTGGTGCCGGTGGTGCCACCACCACTATCGTAACTGGGACTGTGGGGCACACGCACACAAACAGACGGCACTGGTGGTGGTGCGGCTGCGGCGGTTGAGGTTGCATTTATTGTTGCTGTTGTTGTTGATGCTGATAGTAATGTTGATGATGTGAAGGTGGTGCTAATTGTTGTTGTTGCTTGTACTGTTGTTGTAGTTGTTATTGTTGTTGTTTTTGTTGGGTTGGCTGTTGTCATAGTCGATGAAGTAGTTTATTGTTAATGTTGTACTTAGACGACATTCATACATAACATTGAACGATATAACGAGGGTATATGTGGTCTACATAGTGGAAACTTTGCACCAGTTTCCCCAGCCCCCTTTCCGATTTTCCAATTCGATCAAGTTTACATTAATGATAAATATTTAGGTATTTGATCGAAAACGGAAACGGAAATTGGGCCTTAGCTCTTTTCTAACGGTATATCAGTTTGAGTGACGAGTGTTTGTTGAACTACGGTTGTGTTTGAGTGTGTGTGTGTCTGTGTGTGGCACTTAGGACATAGTCTATCCTAAAATAATAAATTCCTATGGATCACTGTATATGAAACTAGATTAATGTAAAGGACATTGCCTCTAGGACCTAAAAGCGTGTTCTGTTTAAGTTCTCAAATGTTGCATTGGTTTTCATACAAATTTCGTAAAGGAAAATTAAGCACTTAAGTAACTCCCTCGTGGGAATAAGTTAATTAACAAAGTGGAACCCATACAAAATGATGAAGGTGGAAAGTTTCAAAAACTTAAAAAAGAGAAAACGAATTCGGGCAAGGCGAATATTATGATTAACGTTAATTTGAGGCAGACTCGCTCACAAACACACACTTAAAGCGTTTTCTTTTCATTCAGACGAACCAAACAAACTGAAAAGTCGAGGAAAACGACAAAGAAAACTTTGAACTCAGCCTCAGAAATAAGGATTATTGGATAAATGTAAGTAGGGGAGAGAAAGAGAGAGGTAGAACAAGAACTGGTTGCTAAATAAGGAAGCTCACAATTCATATATATCATATTTATGTTTATCTGTAAATGGATATACATAGTATTTGGTTCATTCACTCGCTTGAATTTTAAATGGCAGAACCTCAAACACACACACACACTCACACACTTGGGTCCGAGAAAAGGGTCTACCCACCAGTTGCAGCAGTGGCGTGCTGGGAGGCGGATGAGGAGGGGCCGCCCCCAGGTCCGCCCCCCTCCTTGGCAGCTGCCGTGGGGTCCGATGTTTGATTTTGATTGACGACAAATGCGGAATTCTCCTCCTTGGTGATGCTCATGTAATAGCACGTGTCATCCTTTTTCATAATGTGCCTGGGCCCGGGATTCAAGAGAATGGTTTCCTCGTAGAATTCCGGTAGCTCCGCCGGCCGCACGCCCACGAGGGCCACTCCATATCTGCGGAAGTGGGATTGTATGGAACGGTCATGGTCACGGTTTAACAGGAATTCCGGCTGAGAACGGAAATTCGGGGATTCCCGAACCGAGGGCGTCGGAGGAGTACTCACTTGCGATGCGAATGGAAGCTGGCGTAGGTGAAGCTCTTGCCCTCGTACTCGCCAAAGAACCGACTGTCGCCCAGGACAATGTGGTAGATCTCGTTTCCGGAACACTTGCCGTACAGGCGGTGCCATTCCTCCGGACTCTGCTGGCCCTCCCTGCGGATTGACCGAAACACATATGTATGTACTTGTAGGGATGTACGAGTATCTCGGGCAGGCTCATGTGAAATGCATGAGTCATGGCTCAGTTGGTGCCCCAATTAGCATTTGCCGACATCTGATTAACACGGCTTCCCATGCCACGCGACCACAGCTCACGGAAACTAAAACTTAAAGCCGCATTTAATTGGCGGTCCCGCAAAACCCCTCCACCTCAGCTCGCCATCTGCGCTCTGCTAATTTTCACACTTGCCGATGGCGAGTAAGGTTTTTGGTTTTTCTTCGGCATGTCACAAAACGCTTTAATTAAAACTGGAATTTTAAATTGAATTCCTGTCATGTAAGTGCGGAAGATAAAAGCTAGCAAACTCGTCCGCTTGTTTGCGGTGAACTCATTAATTTTAAATGCATTTTCCAGCTATTCAAAGTGGATCTGATAAGCTTAATTAACATGTCTGCTGGCTAACTAATAATAGGGAACTTTCGATACTCTCCATGCTACTATTCACGTTTCATCACTTATTAAAATTTAAAATTTTATTTTAATTACGACTTTAACGGATAATGCATAACTCTCACCTTAGCACTTATAGGTTTATTAATAAAGATCTATTCTAATGCGAAACTTGATCAGTCAACACTTTTTCCTGAGTTTCATTCCCCTTTTTTGTGAAACAGTTTCTTGTTTAGTTTTTCTGTTGAACGCCCGACTACTTCTGGGACTTACAAGGAAAACTTTCAGTTGGCAAAAAGTAAGCTCGGAATCATTGCCTAACCAACCAGCTTATGCACTTAACCCCCGAACCGCGGTTAGACTAAATTAGCTGGCACACAACCAAATATATATACTAAATGTGTACATAAAGGCCCGAGGAAAAACGTCTGAATGAGCAATCAAGCGGCTGTGACCTGGCCACCGACTCCGTCGGTGACGTGACGCATCCAAGCGAGCCGATGACGCACGGCGGATAGAGAATTTTTTGCATGTCCTGCCAGCTGGACTAGCATGCGTATACGTACTGTCCGCGGGATGTGTGGAGCAGCAGGGTGACCAGTGTGCTGGCGCCGGGACAGGTGCAGTTGTTGGCCAGGAGGGCGTACTTGAACTCGTCCTCGCAGACCACGTGCTCCGCGAACTTCACATGCAGCTTGTGCTCAGGTCTGCGTGAAGCGGAAATGCGAAATGGAAATTCCGCAGGATGTGCGATTGGTTGCGTCGCATTTGGCATTTGCAAATGTCAAAAGAAAATTCGAATTAATCGCGAACGGGACGGGCCATCGGCCATCACCTGCATTGCTAACTCACCTGAATATCTGGACATACTGCGGTACATTCGGAGCGAAATCCTTGACGGCCCAGGAGCGTAGGATGGTGTGCTCGTCGGCGGCCGTCTTGTCCGCATAATTTCTGGCCGCCAGGATAAAGCACGCCTCCGCCTCGTTCATTCTGGCGCGCGCCAAGTCGCCATCCTTCAGACAGGATCCCTGCAAAGGCGTGGGTGCTCCCCGGCCAGTTAGTAGTGTAAGCCTAATCCGGATTAGGGAGGACATGTACCTGAATGTAGATGACGCGCTGCGCCCAAATGGGAACCTGCAGGATCATCCGCATCGTCGTGTCCAGCTCCATGGGACTGAGCAGCACCACATAGAAGTCCTGCAGGAGCGGATGGGCATAGAACTCGTTGAGGAAGTCCATTATGGTGTCCGCATGCAGGGTGGTGGAGCACACCACCACGTGCTTTTCGCTTTGGGCGCGATGTGAGCTGTAACTGCCGCCCAGCTTTTGGCGCTCCATCCACGTGAAGGCCAGCTGCTCAAACTGCGAGGATAGGAGTAATTTATTAGCCAACTACATCATTAATCCCATCGGGAAAATATCATCTTTTAAACGTTTGACGTTGACAAAGCTCTTTAAGATTACGATTCTCACTTTAAGGCTTGCACTAAATTAATGGCCCTATAACACGTCTTTATGGCGCTTGAGCACCAACATGTACTAGAAACGCCTTATCACTTACTTCATAGATGGTCTAGGTTAATAGTTGGTACTGAATAACGTTTAATTCCTTCATCTCGTATAAAACTGGTCGGTTTAACAGTCCCATTAAAGGAAAGCAGTAGTTTCAGAGGGAAGCACTAATGAAAATATGTTGATGTGCAGTTTTCCAAAGGTTATTGCGACCTTACAACCCAGAAACCACCAAGAAGACTGCTCTTAAAGGATTTGTTTTGTCGCCTAAAACTCATATCTTGAACTAATTGAATGAATTTCCACTTCATAGATTCGAAATAATATTTACCATCAGAATTGGTAGACAACTGTGCCCAGTTTATCGAAAGCCTCTTTCGGATAATTGGGTTACTGGGATTGAATAAGTTCAATTAAATTTAAGTGCCAGCACCTCCCGGATTTTTGCAACATTTTGACCAAAACCGCTTGGAACTTGCTGTTTTTATTATTGGGCGGGTCCCAGAAAGTCATAAATTCTGCAACATATTGACATGCACTTCGAACTTTTAGTGCTGGCAGAATAAAACCCCATCCCACAAGCAAAACTGTTCCAGAAAAAAGGTAGAAAAACTGTTTTGATGGATGCTCTTGTTGTTTGCCGTTTGGCCAAGTGGCCAATGGTCAGTCGTATTCGTATACACTTTCAATTGACTTATGTCTATGCCATATGGGACTAATAAACTTGGGATCAGCAACTTAGATATTGTAAAATATGTTTTGAAAAATGAAATATTTGTTTATTTCTAAACGTGTTTAAACTTTGATATTATACTTTTTTCTTTAAAATCTTAGATATACAAATACAGATCTACATTCCATTTATATTTTCCCTTTCTAGTAGAATTTAATGAATTACATTTTATTTACTTTGCCATCTATCTTACAAAATCCTAAAGAGTGTTCGGTTACAGTACAGTACACTTTTAGAGACCATCCCATCTCAGATTTCTCGGTGGAATCTGGACTCCTACTGCTCCTTGCCTGTTTGGCGTTTGTTTTTGTTGATAAAACAATTGTTTGCAAATTGTTGAACATGGCAGTCAGTGTGGCCTTCGGAAAGACAGTCACTGATAGAGACGCAGACTGGCGAATGGGCGAGTGGTGAGCAATTTCCATCGACAGCATCCCCCTATTTATTAATATCGATTGATGACCAAAGTCGCCCACCCTCACAAAGATGCAGATGATGAATGGGGATAAGGTTCGTCCAGGCTTATGGAGCATAAATATTTGATGTGGCTTTTTTGCCCGGCAGTAAGATGGCTTTTAAGCGGAACTATTTGGCTTGGGTAATGCCCAAGATTGGACTCACCTGCGTGGGCAACACAATGAGGGCGACACAAATCATGATGACCATATAGAGCTGCGAGGGCCAAATGTCCGGCACAAAGTCACCGTATCCCACTGTGGAGAAGGTCACAACCACATAGTATGTGCTCTGAAAGAGATTCAAATGTCGATGGCCGGCGCGCTGAAAGTGCTGGATACCACAAACGCTGGGGATAAATAAAATATGATTATATCGAAGGATGATTTCAGGGGATGTTGGGATCCCATTACCTCGTGAAGACCAAACACAGCAGTGTGGCCGATAGAATGGTCAGCTGCTGGGAGAGGGCTGACTGGGACTTTTGCATGGCGCGATGGAGGTCATTCTATTGGTTATAGGACATTAGATAAATGTCACATTGGGATGAAGACAGCGGTTCTACTCACAAACATGTTCTCCAGCGATCGCTTGGCCAGCCAGCAGTTGAGGAAAATGGGAATGAACAAATTTCGTAGCGGGGGATGAACAATCTGAAAGGATCAACACCGCTGAACAGCCTGTACTATAAAGTCAAGCTAGTACCTACCGTAAGTGCAAAGGGTATTGTCGTGACTAATTCTAGTATAAAGTGAAATGAGAGTATCTGCTGCCAGATGTTGCCCTGAAATGGTTCGATTCGTTTACAAGACTTTGTTGTACCAGTATTAAGTTTATGGCGGGTGTATACCTTATAGCCTAGATATGTGAGAACCAAGGATTGCGTTAGCGACACCATGGCTAGAAGCAGCTGCAGGACCCAGAGCACTGTTGGCCGATTCACCCAGAGTATGGCGTCCCAGTTGATGATGGGGTTCTCCTGGAACTCCTCCTCCGTCAGCTTGGCCGAGATGATGAACTCCGTCTTATTGCCCACTTCGCAGCCATAGCTGTGGTATACATGTGGTATTCGGATATGTTTTAATCACCGGACAGTTCCCTAACCATGTAAGGTTATAACTTACCATGTTATAAATGTTGGATTTTTATCCAATATCACACGTATTATGTAGAGAACACACGACAGTAACTTAAGGAATAAATCGGCGATTCGTATGCGCAGGCCTTTTTTGCGAAGCGGAATAGGAAATGCGTTAGAATTTGGGTCAGTTGAGTGAATAACACCGTCTGCGAATGTTGGTCGAGTGGGTTGCTCCCTGCGGCCCCGAAAAATAAATCCCCCTCAATCGAGACTTGTTTACCTGTTCAATTATTTTCCCTCCACATCAATATTTACTCAAGATTATCGAATTCGCCTTTCCAATGTCATTCGTTAGTCCGTCCGTCCGTCCGTCTGTCTGCCTGTGTCTGTGTGTGTATGTGTGTTTGGGTTTGTGCGTTTGTCTGTGTGCCGGCGGTTGTATCCTGGCAGGATACGCCGTACATCCTTTTCCAGCCCAGCCCGCCACTAATCAAATTCAATTAAATACTACCTTGTTGATCGTTGTAATTAATTCAAATGTTTTGGTTAATTCATGGGCTATACTTGGCTGCTGATTACTTACTTGAACGCTGATTCTTAATGAAATAGAGTTGCAGTCTTTCTTTGAATGTGTTTTCGTTCACATAGTACTCCACACGAACTCTGCAAGAAAAAGAGCAGAAAGTAGCGCACTGATGATTGAGATTCCAAATTGAATTGTCGAACAAAGCCTTTGCAAAGACCCTTGTTCGCCATCACGCCCTCAGCCCCGCCAATCGAATTCCCCCATCTCTGTGGCGCCACTCGCTGCACTTGACAATTGATGCGCTTACTTGCCACATTAAGCGACGCAGCTGGCTGCGCACTTCACGATACCTTATTACTTTACACTGGGAACAAATTATAGAAATAAAACGGAATAAAGTCCTTCAACATCGTGCGAGTCATGAAAATAAATCCACATATTTTATTTGCTAAATCCGCACAGTGAAGTGTGCCCTCACTTAGACAAGCAAATATGATGCTATTTAATAGTTCTATAAATGGTTATAGGTACTTGCTCTCAAAGATGGTGTATCGATTACCACATACCATATCCATAAGTTAATAAAGTTTATATCACGTATAAACAGCGATATAAGTGTATTAAGTAAAGTAAAAATATGCCACTGTGCAAGCATAGTTAGTGCGTGCAGTTAAGTATCTTAAAAGCATAAAGGGATGGGATGGAACAAGGAAAAGATGGAACTGAGCACATGGCTGCCGTGCACACACGTGACTACCTTCCGGTCGCCCTTTGTCTCCACATCCTCTCATCGCTCAAGGACGAATGGCGTCTGCACGGCGTTTTCGCCCGGGAAAGCGCGCCGCGAGTGGGTTTCCTTCATGGACTAGTTGTGCCTGGGGCAAAGGAAGAGATGTTTTACTGAATTAGATCAAAGGAGCTTTCTTTCTTTGCACACTTATATAAAGCATCCGTCCTTCAGCTACGGAGCACGCCTGGCTCTTGCGACTCCTTTAGTTTGCGTTTGAACTCTTTATAGCTTTATGTTTGATAACCCTTGACTGCAGCTGCCGCACTGCTGGCTTAAGTGAACAACGAGTCTAACCACTCCGGCGCACATGGCGTATGAGCAACAAAACGTGGGACTTAAGCTGCTCCCACAATTTTTGGGTGGCTCAATGTAGTTCTTGTGCGCTGCCCCAGTTTTGCATTTGGCGTCCCATAGTCTGAATACTCAAGCTAGCCGCATCATAAGAGCTAAGCAAACATTTTTGCGGGAGCTTTCTGCACTTGACCGCACGGAGACATTGCCCGTATATTTGAAATCCACTTTGGGTTCAAGTAATTAAAAAAGAGCTGCTTGAGCCGGGGCACAAAGGAAACCTAGGAGAGATTCAATTAACTGGTTGCCACCTTCTTGGCCTTTGTTTTGGCAGCTCTCTGTCGCAGCTCATTTGGGAAGATTTCGGTGAATATTCATGGTTCATGGGGGTTAATGCACCGGAGCCGGGGAGGAAACTGTAAGAATAGTTCAAGTCAAGTGGCCGCTGCCGGGAGCAGAGTTGGCGCCGAAACGGCTCCTTGGGGGCCATTTCAAAGACCTAGGACGATGACTGCGAGTGCGAGTGCGTGGCGAAATTAACGAGCATGGCCCAAACCACCATCCAAGGCCATCCGAGCACATGCAAACATACAAACATACGCACACTAGCAAATGACCAATCAGTTATGACCCGGCCAGAAGCGCCAACGTGCGACGTTCCACTGCATACAATCAACTCTGACCTGCCCCGAAGGATATTTCGCACTTTTGTGCGGTTTGTGGCGGCAGGTTCATTCATCCCTAGCCGCTTTTCCGGCCATTGAACGCGGCACCATCGTACCAAGTTCTGGCCAAGAAGGGGTCACCAATCACTTGTCACTTGTTAGCCATTTTAACACGCTTTAAGTCTTTAGTGGCGCCCATGGAGCTGTGCGTATCAAATGGATTTCGCATTTCTTTTATACACGCTGAAGCGTAATCAAAACTGAAAACTATTTGCATAAAGTTTGATTGCAAATAATTCCAAAAACAAAATAATTGCGAAAATGCAGAATGCTGGTGGAAATTTAACTTTAAACGTAAAACTGCGGCTTGGCCGCAGAAATTGAAAAACGACAAACGTGTCGTGTGGCAAAATCGCGGATTATTAAAATCGAGGTCGTAAACTTAATTACCGGCGTTGTTTAGAGCTTTAGTGAACTCATTGCTTATTTATGCGCCACTCAAATTAAGTGGACGGTTAGAAATACTTTGCCAACTATTCGAAATCCTCTTATAGTGGGCATTTTCATTTTCCTTTCTTTAATGCTTAATTTTTTAACTTTTGCATATACCTAAGGGTTGAAAAGTAATATAAGTTTCAGAACAGATTAATGCCTTTTGTACTTGCTTTGGAAATATTCTGCCAAACTTAGAACTCAAGTTCCATTTTTTTTGGGAATCTCGCTGACTAGGATTTCTACGAATATGCTTTTAACTAACATGTTTGCAAGTTTTAATAATAGCATTTATTTGTTGGCATATCTTTTGGGTGAACTTTTTAGCATAGAATAATTGGATTTATACCCGCAGGATCCCGCATTTTTCCTATGTGAAGTTTGTGCCAGAGCCCGCAAAGTTAACAACTTTTAAAGTATCCCCCAACTGTGGCTTAAAATGATTCCTTTCTTAGCTCATCCAGGTTTTCATGGACCTGAGTGGGGAGCACTACCTGGGCCACGTTGAGCTGGGGACAAATTGCACGTTAATGTGTTTTTGTTGTGCCATCATTTGATTATCCACAGATATTGAGTTTAAAGCTGGCTAAAATGGCGAATGGGCGAATGGGCAGCCCGCGGCTGGATGTGCTTAGATTGTTTTACCTTCATTGATTTTTGATTTGGCGCTTTTTAAAGAAAATTTGATTTAATTTCGTGTGCGTGGTAGGCTCGGGTTTCTGTATTTTGACGAGATTTGATTACAACTCCTTGATGAAATTGCGCCAGTAAGAAGGTAGCGAGGCGATGGCGAAATGGCAAAGCCAAGCAAATCAAAGGCCACAAAGGAGACCTGCGAGAGAGCCTAGGGAAACATCATTTTTGGGCCTGGCCAACACAAAGGATTGGCGGACAAAGGACGCCATTCAAGCCCATGCGTGGTTTCAGGTGGCTACAAATTGCATCCTTTGAAGGATCGACCGCGGCTATCCTGTTTTTGTTTGTTCTCGGCTCCAGCATGTTTATTGCCGCCCTGATGAGGCACTTCTATATCTCCGTTGAAGTCCATTAGGGAAGCGCTGCATTGATTGCTCCTCGTAAAAGCTAAGAGCTCTTAGCCAGAGATACACACTTATTTATGTGTTTGTAGATGACAGCTTACCAGGGGCGGAATTCCGGAAATCTCTCAAGATGAGAATGCATTTTGCTTCCGGCACTAATTTGTTATTTAAAGTGCAATAGTGTCTTTTGTTTGCTTAAATATTTATATAGATATTCCTCTGCGAAAAGCTACACAAATAATTCCTTGTTCCGCTTTACTAATGTCTGCTCACTGGACAAAATGTGAAATGAAATCTTAATAAATAGGATTCCTAACTAGACTGGTAAAACCACACGTAAAGCTGGCTACATTTTTGCTTCAATAAAAGAGAATGAGAAAGAAATGAGATTTGGTTCTTACCTAAGAAATCAATATATAGTGTGAAAATACCCCTGCATATTTCTGACAGTGTTGGCTTTTAGTTGAAAGCTTATTTGATTATAAATCGACGCCTTGTCACTGCTTTGACCTGTTAATGGCCCAAATCGAATTTCGAATTGAGTTACGACGACACACGCGGCGTATACTAGATTTCGAGGACCCCGCGGCGTATACGCGATGTCGGCTTACCTGGGTATTCGATCATAGGAGTCCCACGAGGAGAGACAATTGTAGGACGAATTGCGACTGTTGCCCGCCATGTTGCATAATAGATGATCCATTGGCTCGAATGACCGCGGCTCAAAGCACTTTGGGTAATTTCACGTTTTGATCACTTTGTGAAATTGCATTGCACTCTGGATGGTTATACTGATATGTATGGGTGGTCTATTCTAGTTTGGACCCTTTAGTATGTAATATCACACTTGTTTAATTCCAGCACTTCTGGCCAACTTCAACTTCAACTTTAATCAAAATTGATTGCCCTAGTCGGGCAATTAATTTCACTGTTTGAACACGCAATTGAGGACAGAACGCATGTACACACACGCCGGCATACACTTATTTATAGCTTGTTTAACATGATTTTTTGTTGCCCGCCATCTGGGTGTTGTTGCGTCCTCCCATTGTGTGTTCTTGTGTTCTTGGCCATTTAATAAATTTATAGCCCTAACGGCCGTAGCCTTGAAAAGCAATGGCAGCGGCGGAAATGGATGAGCATGATATGGCAAGCATTGTGCCCTCATTTTGTCATTAAGCCCTGCTTTTACACTTTTTATAATTTGACGCGTTCTTACTACACTCGGCGAACATTATTTTCCACTTCCACTTTCAGTTTACGCATTTAATTAAAATGTATGAATTGACTGGAATTCCCCCGGAGTTCAATTGAAATTTTATACATTATTTAAGGTGCTCTGCGGTATTCAATGCCTTTATTCATTTTGATTGCTTTTTAATTGCGAATTCATGTTCACCGCGGCAGGGGAAATTCGCTTAAGTCTCGTTACGGAAGTAACAGGCAGTTGAACACGTTCAGTGTGAGTGATTTGAGGCCAAGAGTGATCCATTGGCCTGGCCCAAAGGAGTCAATAAAATTGGTCGCCTTTAACCTTCGCTGACAGACACAAAGCCAAATCATCAGACGTGACTTGAAAAGTCTGCTAAGTGACACATTGACAAATGACAGAACCAAGTGCCGTCTGTCTAAAGAACATTGTGCGGTTTTCATTCTGCTTGCTAAATTTCTCTTCCTTAAAGCGTTTTCGCCCTGGACCTTCCCTATTTGTAATTTAAATAGCCCCAGGTCTGGTCTTAAGCCATCTGCCACCTCGCTTTATGGCTTTCGATGTGCCCGGACTCCAATTAAAAAATCTCAGCGAAAACTCTAAAAGCTGTACTCGTTGCTTTCTTAGTCGTTTTGGTGCGAACTTTGAACTTTACTGTCTGCACTTTCGCTCTTGCCACTGATGGCGCAGATTGATTCACTGCTTCTACTCTCGAATGCATTTATTCTTTTATTCATTCTGTCTCCAAATGCAATTTGCATGGCAATGGCTCGTCGTGAATTATTTAGGCGTTCGAAGTGATTAATCGAAGTGCTTTCTTTGGAAATCTTGTGCGTGCCGTCTGTCTGCCGCAGATCAAGCATACGCCCTGTTCGCGTTAAGTATCCGCGGGTAATGCTTCTGATGTGTGATGTGGCACTTTTTCGTGGTCCCCGCAATTACGGTAATTGGCCTGTCCCGCGGCTAACACCTAACGCCTTTATGGGCTTCAGTTCAAGGCCCGAACGGTGTGGGTCCCGGGGGTACAAGTAACCCAGTTCCTGGGCTTAAAGGGCGCAAAACAATGCACAGAAATATCACCTCAACCATATGATTTGGGGCAGCCCGAAAATATTGTTCAGTAACCAAATTTCGGGGTTGTAAGGATAGAGGGTATACGCCCTCTGGCAAGCCCTACCAAATGAAAAGGCTCTTAAATTAAAATTAGGTAAAATTGAATTGAACAGCAGGCAATAATTTATTCATTTATGATCCATTTTCCTGGCTGAGCCTTTTGTTTTCCCCATCAAGGAAGTACTGCGAGTGTTCCACCCGAGTTTATTTCTGGTTCCCGCATGAGGGTTAATTTTAAAACAAGCCCCGTGACGACGCCACTCCGTCTGCCCGTCTACCCGTCTGTCTCACAGCTCATTAGGTTTATCGATTGCCGAGATTGGAGCAGTCTGCCATGCCCCAATATCCTTGACGGCAGACAGAGGGAAACCATAAAGTTCCGTTGGAGCAGTCAAAGGCGTGTGTGTTGCCTAAATGTATGCAAACATTTGCATTAACACTTGGCACTCGAATGGGATGCTAGTCCTTCGAGGACCCGGAGCGAGAGATACAGGATCGTTGAACTGGCAGCTCACAAACAAATCAATTTGGCTGCACAAAATTTAAATAATTTCGCAGAGCAGCGCTTTTGTTTCATTGTCCAGACAGTTTGGCTTTGTTTCGCTGGCGCTGCTGGCATTTGCATACCGAAAATATCTTTATTCATTTTGGTGAGCCAAGCGAATAGAAATTGGTAATCCGGTGACCTTTGCCCGCTGCTCCTACGGAAGTCCAAAGACGTCACAGTTCATGAACTCTTTCGGTGGACTTTTCGGGCATCCCTGCCCATTGCCCCCTGCCCGCTGCCCCCTCTACCCCTTTCCCACTCATTGCTTTTTATGCTCATTCTGCTGGCAGTTTATGTCCCGGCTTTATGTGCAGCATAATAAACTTGATGTCTGAATCGCTTAAATTGAGTGAAGGTCGCCTTTTAATGGTCCTGTATCTTGATTGCGCACAAAACCCCAGAAATATGATGGGATCAAATGAATCCCGCTCGCCTCTAATGCTGCACATTCCATCGGCCTGGAAGTGGAAATGGCTTTGATGTGTTCATAGCAGCTGCTCACTGGAGCAGACCCAACTTGCACTCGCATTTCGCCAAATTAGCCTTTCAAATCATAGGAGCCATCTCAAACATATTGCCATTTCCCACGCGATCGAGCCATTTTCGGTTTGCACATAACCAGGCTCTTGGGAACAAGGGAGATACTCGCTTCTGATTGTTGTCTGTTTCGGAAATTACAAAGAGGGAATAAAGTTTTAAGATAAAACAGAAATTGCAATTTGATGGGCCTAAGCTAACACGAAGTTGATATGATCTATCATATGAACTAACAAAAATAGAGAGTATATTTCCTCTCTGATTTTGAAGTGTAATATGCGTTATTTGTTTAAAAAACTGTCATGGCTTTTGTTTATTTTCCACAACTTGTTGAACACTACTTTAGTTCTACGTTTGCTGTTTTTCCCCATTGCGTGTGCTTCCCCGATTCGAGTGAAAGTTGGCACGCGCCAACAAAACGCGGGGAAAGCGAAAGCGGGGGGAGAGTGAAAGAGAGTGAAGGACACGAAATGGGGCGGGGGAAAGGACTTGCGGCAGTAGACAGCGGCACGCCTTGGCTGTCGGCCGACAAAAATGCGCAACAGTTTTAAAAGTAGGCGTCAACCAGCGGGCACGACATGTCGGAACAGAAGGGACAACAAAGTGGAAGGAATAACAAAGGACGAGGAAGGAAGTGGAGCTACGAAGACGGGCAGACAAACTGTTGCTTCTTCCCCCTTTCGGCTTAGCATATTTAATCGTGCGGAAGCAATCGATTGCCGCAAAATGGGGTAAAATGGTGGGCAATTTGCCCCTAATGACGTCATTACATGCAACAAGCAAACAACAAGACAATCCAAAGGCCGCAGGGTATTCCTTGCCACAAAGAAAGGCTAATGTCTGCACCGGCATCCCGTTCATAAATCAATGCTCTAAACTTGGCCAAAACCGCACGCGACCCTTTCTCGGCCAGCGCTGACCAGCAGTACTACACAGAGAGAAAATATCGTGGAAACTATTATTGCAAAATGTGAACTTTATAAAAAATTTGTTTTGAAGTTAATAATTATTCCTATTCAACATTAACACAAGCATTTAACATCCTGAAGTCAAACTCGTCAGCTAAAATAATAGATGTTTTTATGAGAAAACAAAGAAATAAAGCAGATAAAATAATAAAAACAACAACAAAAACATAACAAAAATCTAACAAGGTTAAGAAATTGAGCCCCAAAGTATAGGATTTGGCTCTCTGTGCATCAGGAGCGGCGCAAAAAACTTGAGTAGGCAGCACGAATTTATCACTTGGCCAGCTTAATGGCTCTTGCGCCGAACAAAAGCGTATTACACAGCGTTTAGCATGTTGTTTTTACACTCCTCGTTTAAACATTTCACTTGGTTCCTCTTTTGTGGTCGGAGCGTGTGGTTGTAAGTGTGAGGGTGTTTATGGCCCAGTCAGCGGAATAAAAGAGAAGCGCATTAAATGAAACATGGGCCGAAGGTGAAGTCCTTCGGCTTAAGTAAGTCCTGATGACTGCGAAATGAAGTCATAGGCAAAGGAAGAAGGAAGTGAAGCAGTACGTGGAACTATATTAGCAATTCATCAAACGCTAAATTATTTCTTCAAAAGAATTTTAATTGGTTAAAGATCTAAACGTTGAAATGAAGCAAAGATAATCTCTGCCAACAGAGACGAATTATGAAATTAATATAATCTTATACTAATATAATTTTAACTAACTATTACTTCTGTTGAATACATGTGGATCTACCCAAAAGAGGACTTTATCTAGTTAATTACATTTTTTATTAAACAGCTTGGAATACGTTTTCAATTAATGTGCCTTTATAATGGAAAACGGCTTTCACCTTTGGCCCAAATTGACTTCTGTTTACCAGTCCCTCCCCTCCCCCCTTCCCTTTGTGTACGCTTTTGCCATTCCTCCCAAACTTTTGAAAATTTCTTGGCCAAATGTATGCAAATAGAAATGTCGCACATATTTCATAATTTTCATATTCTTCGTGCCGAAAAGCAATTTGCATTTGTGTTTTTTGTTCTTGCTGTTCGCGAACAAATTGGTTGCCATTTCTGTTTATCATACATGGAAATTCACAGGGCGAGCGAACGAAATGGGAATTATGGGCCAAATTAGCTTATTTGCCATTTGAATGTGCAAATATTTGGAAAAGTGCGAAACGCAAGTCGCTACGCATTTTTCATGCCCGACTGCAATCGTTTCTGGAATCGATGGAGCTTTAAGATCGTGAGGTTCACGTTGAGTGGGTATTTCGTTTATCTGCAGCTGTCAGTTAATTTCCGTTCAAGTAGCCATTAAAACAATCATGACAATGACGCCGCTTAGGCTCACCAATTCACCCACTCATAGATACACACCACACACACAGACACACAGAGCGATAGAAATGACATTTTATGGACTGCCATTAACAGCCTGTTGTAGCAGCAGCCATTTAATAATAATAAAATGGTAAAATACTACGAGTGGCAGAAATCCAAGCGAATAACTTAATTACACGGCAAACCAGCCAGGCGGCGACTTGTCAACTCTACGGAGGCAGCTAATTAAAGTCATCTTCTCCGGCTTCTCGGCCCATTGACTGATGTGGCAGCCCGCCCCTCGTTTCGATTACTAATATGGAATCCAATTAATCTTCCCCATTTGACTTAGTTTAGCGCACAACATGTGGCGCGTGTCAAGTCATCATAAATGTTTTCGACTTGCGGAAAGTTTGGCCAAAACTTTCTCCTGCCAAGTCAATTTGCTGGCAAGACTTCTGGCTGAATTGCCGCAAATTTTCAGTGACAACCAAATAGCAGTCTGCAGGAGCAGGACTAGTCCATAATCCCCATCAGCCAGGACTGATTAGTTGGAGCATTAAATTGGCTAATTGCAGAAGTGGCCGGCTTAAAACTGCGAAATTTACTTTTAGGGATTTTTAACGAGTATTTTGGTTTGCCTAATGCATTTCATTATTTTCTTCACTTCAAGCTTGTTAATGGCGGGAATGGTGTCTTGATTACTTATTTTGTGGATTACAATAGAATTTTTATTTTTTATTTTATTTTATTTTTTTCTGTTTTAGGGATACGATTTTTATCAGCAACGTTGGATGGCGACTTAAAATTTTTAAAAGAATTGCATCTTTTAATTTAGAATTTGCTCTATATTTATTTATATAATTAAAGATTTCGTATTTTATCACACTACTTCAAAAGTTCGACGAGTATTTTAAATATTTAACAATACAAACATTTTACTTCAATAATTTAAAAATTTCTTCTGTTTCACTGCCTAGTTATCACTTATTGTGCACAATCTTTGGTTTGAACTTCGAAAGGAAAAGCGTTTTTGAGAGCTTAGTTTTGAAAATAATTCGCGGTTGAAGCGTTAGCGCGCCTGTTTTAGATACGCTCGCCTCGGCGCTGTGATAAGGACTGAAGTCCTGCCGAGGACCTTGCTCGGCGAAAGGAAGTGGCGCAGGCTCGGAAAGCGAAACGGAAATACAGGAACTCACCACAGTGGTGGGTTGCGAGGGCGCCAAATGTACGAACCGGAAAAGTATCTGCCGGGTACACACTACTGTTACGCTGAATTTTAATAACAGAAGGCCAGTGGAGTTAACAGTGCGACTAGCAGCGCTGCTAGGTAATTAAACGATGTTAAGTTAACATTCCATAACATAAACGTGCTTTTAAAGGAATCCTACGTTTTTAAAGATTATTTTGTTTTAAAGTATTCTTGTTTTTAATTCTCAATTTTCAAAATTTTAGAGAGATTTTCGTCTATTTTAAAATATGTTTTTTTTAAAGCATTTGTTTCCATTTTCCATTTATTGTATACACCTTGTAATAAACAAACATGTAAACTAAACCTTTTACTTAATTATAATTATGTAACATAAATTAATATTATCTGAAATGTAAAAAAAAAAATCAATACAAATTATTTTATGAAAATATTTAAAATATAAACATATTGCAATTTCAATTGTATTTTTATTTACACCTTGTAAGAAAATCACATAATTACAGCTACGTATGAATGAACAACAAAAGTTCAAAAAGTTGTTTTCGTTTTATTGAACTTGTCGCTGTCTATAATTACCAATTTAAGCCTTTTAGCGGACTTAATAGAGGCCGGTCAGTTCGACAAGTCGGACCAGAAAGCGCGTAGGCAGTAAGCCTTATGATCAAGGCTTAGAATAAGCATTGTGATTCTGAAGTCTGTGCCACAAACACCAACAAACCCGAACGGGAAAAGCGTTTAAGGCGAAAGCTTTCCTTTAACAGTAGCTTTGAACTGCTCCATCGAAATTCCAAGTCGCGCTGTTAGCCAGGAAACTGCATAAATTAGTGCCGACATGTGAAGCAAAAATTCAATTAAAACTTTTTATTGACAAATTAGCATTAGGAATGCTGAGAAAGGACCTTGGGAAGGGGTAACAAATAAAGGAGCCAACCAATCAGCAAAAGTGACGAAGGGCACCCTTCCCCAATTTGAAGGCCATGTGAGATTCCCCTGAGCAGCTTACCTGTTGGGCTGGCTTATAAATACAAGTCCCGAGCCGCACGGTTAAGCAATATAACCTGTGGGTGGTGGGGGCGGTGGGCAGGGCACCCACATCCTGGCAGCGGCATCAATCATTCTGGAAGGCAACCGTTTCATTTGGTAGGCGAGTCAATCTTGTGAGCGCCACCTTAACCAATTACCTAACCGCAGATGAAAAACCGGGGGGAAATCGTGGGGAAAGGGGACTGGGCTGAGTTCCACCTTTGTTTGCTACCCAGATAAGACTTGCCACAAACATTCCGGCCTAAGTTATGCAGAGCGACGCACTCGAGCCTAACCGAACTGGAAATGGATCTGGACCTGGAGTGCTGGTGCCGAGTTCATAAAATATTTATTTATGCGGATGCTGCGGCTCGATCTGGGGGCCCAGAGACTGATTGAAATGGCGAACGAGTTCATTTGTGTGTCAGGAGGTCGTCTGTCTTCTCATTTGTTAAACGTTTTGTGCGGCTGACGACGTAGTACACATATACATATGTATAACCCTGGATTTGCGCAATAATCAATCATAATGAATGGCCAGGTGGAGGTGGACAAAGGGATACCGAGCCTCTCTCCACAAACAAAATGGCAAATTGGTTGCCCTTAAAGTTTGCTCTAACTCCCACCTTTGTGGCCCCAAAAGATTGAGGAAGTGGAAAGTTTTCTCCTTTACTTTAAGTTGGAAACTTTTACCCAACTCAGGTCCTGACGTATGTATTTATTGCCGCTGCCCTTGTTTTTTCAGCCATTAAAAGGAAAGGTGGGAAAAATGTTCACAAAGTCATAAATGCGTTCAACTTGGCTTTAATCCCCAGCGACTTTGAAATGAAAACCGAAAAAAGGGTTTTTTGTCCGCAAATTTTACTAAAAATAGTACAGTTGAAATAGAGATTTCCAAAGGTGTACTTACGAATCAATATACAATATATTGTCAAATGATTAAGTACCTGGAACAGAAAACAGTAGAATTAGGAAACAATACAGTACAGTGGCAGACTTATTTATTCCAAATTCATTTTAAATAGAATGCTCTAGGCATCTTGATTTCTAAGAGTCTATCAAATGGTGTTAATTGATACGCGGAGTCTTCTTAATCAGGGTTCACAACGGCGGCATACGAACATGCCAAAGACCATGCCCATTCCAAAGCAAATTACATAGGCCATGATTGTATTTACTAAAGAAAGGAATTTGAATATCACAACAGAACGAATTGAATTTACAGAGACTTACGCGGGTATTCTTGGCGATGAGGAAACCGACGATTCCACCAACAATGAAAGTTATAAACCGCTGCATATTTTTTAATAGAACTCCAATTCTCGAGATGTAAACGGAAAATTTGGTTTATTTAAGAGCATACGTAACGTACACTTCGTTCTGATTGTCGATAGAAAACTGAATACTTTAATTTGAGGCACAACTTTAGGAAAGAAAACCCCAAGGTTACTTGATTCCATTTTATTTACCTTAATAATTTATGCCACATTATTCTGGAAGAATTTTCTAAGGCGGCAACTATGTATTCTGCGATATCAGATATCCCACAACGCAGCCTATGATAAAGATTAAAATCCACTCCATTTCCGCCGATTAGTTTAATTTTAGATGTTAGAACGCCTAAAAAGTTCACAACGAATAAGTTAAAAGCTGACTTTACGTGAAAAGCCAACTAGTTAGATATAATTATGAATAAATATTCATTCAGACTAGTAAATAAGACCATTGAGAAAATCAATCCCAAACCCATTTCAATAAAGCATTTTTAATGTCTCAGCCCTTAAACTGAGTAAGGGTAACCAATAATCACGGCTTTCCAGCCAATTTAGTACAAATTTAGTGGTTTAGTAATTTATTTATTGTTCATATTAATATATTTAATTTTCCTCATAAATTATATAATTTTTAATTTGCTTTTTAGGGGCTTAGGCTCAGCACTTCCGGCAGCTCATCATTCCAATAATCACGCCCAAGGCAAAGGAGATAACGTGGGTCATTTTGCTTTTCTTACTTTGATTTCCGCAGTAAGGGACGAATTTAAAACGTTTGATACCAAATGCTAGCTTCCTAATCAAAATCCAGTACAGTCGGGATTTTGAATTTCAGAATGGCATTAGATTTCCGGCGATTTTTGTTTGACCCAAAGATTTCTCTCCTTTTCTTAGGTATTTATGGCCACCAAGTATCCCACCAAACAGCCAACTAGAAATGTGATTACCCAATCTACATCCATTTTTTAGAGGAAAGTAGTGGGTTTGAAACTTAAAAAGCCTAAAATAAACCAAAATTGATTGTTTTGAAAAAGCCTACCACAAATGCATGGGAGCTCTTACCTTTTTCTAATTGTGCTTGCCTACCAAATACCCCACTATACAGCCTACGATAAAAGTGAGAAACCACGAGTTATCCATAATTTCCTTCCCAAAGAATGAGTAATTTTGGTTACCAAATTGATAATTTTGAATTTTGTTCATTACAACGACAATGCTGTCAATGAAGTAGAGACCAATGGGTTTGCTTTTAATTTTATAAAAATGCATTTTACAAACCGTTTTGGATTTTAGTTTGGTAAAAAGTTGCATTAATAAAAATATTATGACCGTAGCATAGACATTAAAAAACAGAACAGCTAATGAGATTTTTCATATAACTGAATGGAAAAAGTAAATAATGAATAATAAAGATGATCCCCGTTGTGAGGATCGTGGTCGACGCAATAAGCTGGTCGGTTCTTTTTTCAGTATACTGAAGTAATCTTAAAGGGCAGGCATTAAAGAGCATAAATGTTTTATAAAGTAGTGTACGAAATAAACGTCAAATACTTAACTCACATCCAAAGGCAACACAGACCCCACTGTTCTAAATTTCCCATTCGGCTAACATCATTTTTCTGATTTTTTTTGGCGTCAAATTAATATTTTATTAGAGGGACCCTGTGATTGCGCGGACAGCTAATCCGAAATCCTTTGAAGATGTGCGACAAACCAGCCTGCCCCCCGCCCCCTCGGTGCTGTCCTCCGCCACCGCCTCCCTGTCGTCCGCCTCCCACCTTGTGGCAGAAGTTGAACTGCGTTCCGTGCAACCGATTCGTGTTCTTCATGATCGGGGCGGGCATCGGATTATACTGGGACCAAATGAAGAAGGAGGCCAAGAAGGCGGCCGAGGAGGCCCAGAAGTCGCCCAAGGAGAAGGAGAAGGAGGCCAAGGAGCGCGAGAAGAAGCAGAAGGAAAAGGAGAAGGCTGACAAGGAGAAGGCGGAGAAGGAGAAGAAAGAAAGGGAGAAGAAGGAGAAGGAGAGCAAGGGCAAGGAGAAGGGTAAAGAGAAGGGCAAGGAGGGCAAGTAACGGAAGTTAAGGATGGGCCCCCAAACGGCGATGTCAAGGAGCAGGATGCTTTCCCTCAAATTTCGAATCTAATCACATCGTTTCTACACTTCAAAAATTTCAAGTGCATTATATGGCCTACTTAACGATTACTATTGGTCAGTCCATTGCCGACTTGATGGAAGGCCTCTTTATTTACTATCTAGTGTCCACCCTAGTACTTCCAGATCAAGTAACAAGATCGGATGGAAAGTTTAACTGGAGAAAAGAAATGGCTTTGCGAAATTTGGATAACCATATAGGGCTTAAAAATATACAGCACCCTAAAATTTAAAATTTTTTTGCGAAATGGTGGTGATCTATGTTCTTCCCGATTAAGGTTTTCCGATACGTTAATATATTATTACAAATTGTATGATGAATACACTTAAACCTCCTACAAGGACCCAAAATCAGTAAATTTATTCAGGGCTCTTCAACAAATCATTTGCGTTTGCTGATTTAACTTCGGAATCATCATTACTCAAAGCAATTATAAAATATTTTATATAAATGTTCGATAACTAGAAAGCGATTCTGAGCTTCTTTCTATATCGGGCATAAAAGTGTGCTCCCAAAGATACTAATGATGATCCCAGATTATCTTTTTTTATTACAGGAATAGAATATAGCCGTAAAATATATAAGCAAATAAAATAAATAAGCATAGAAATATTCCTTAATTAGCATTTTCGGTTTTCCAATACGATGTGAGTCCCCTAAATCCCATATAAAAAACCACATTAAAAGTCTTTTACAGGACCAATTTTATAGCTGTTATAACAGAGGAATAGAGAATAGATCAATCGAATAAATCTGTATAGAATGCGGCAGTTAATTGTTCGATTGACAAATTGCTCTTTAGATAAATTTATCGACTGAGAAATTTCCTCTCCATTCCATTCTTCGGCGGACAAACTTATCGAATGGCATTTTGTCTTCCCTGGCTAACGCTGCAAGTGAATGGGCTACTTTATGGGAGACGAATCCAGGTTTAGCTCGATAGTGCCAGGCTTGGATGTTTGCTAATACCGCCGGTCAGATGGCAAATGGCAGATGGAAGATGGCGGATGGCGGATGGCAGATCGATCACTCCTACTCCTACTTCTTCGCCTTGCCTTCGTCCTTCTTTTTGGCGCCCGACTTGTCGTCCTTGTTGCGCACGAAGAGCACGCCCAGTCCCACCCCGATCACGAAGAACAGGACGCGGTTGCACGGCGTACAGTTGAGCCGGGCAAGGAGCGACGGCATCGGCCGGCACACCCTGCGGACCTCGGTACGCTTACAACAGGGCATGGCTGCGAGAGCTCGAAAGGATTTGCCACAATTTAGACCGAAACTGGAGTCGCTAGCTGATGGTTGTTGGATAGAAACCAAACACGGTATAAATTTTGTGTACGTCGAAAGTCTGATATACTGGTTGTAAAGCCAAATAAACACTGAGCTATGTCAGGGCTGCCGCGTTGACAGGACGTTGAACTGGCTTGAAGTTTTCCGACTCGACTACTAGATCAAAGACATTATCTTACGGCTTTTTGTGTAATTTTCGCATTATTGATACGCACCTAAGAAATTCGAGCCTTCTTATTTCTGATTTCTGCAAGACCTGCGAGTGTAGGTCTACTTCTTCTTGCCCTTCTCCTTGGGCTTTTCCTCCTCGGAAAAGGTCTTACCGTACCACAAACCCACTAAGACGCCCGCAAAAACCGCAGACAATCGCTCGCACATCAAATGCATGGTGTAGATAGATGATTACCAAAGGAAGACGGGAATGTCCTCGGAACAACTAATGATTTTTTAAGTTTACACAATTTTGAGTTTTTCCAGGTTCATGGAAGTCTACTGCTGCGGCCAAAACGGATAACTGAAAAGTGCCGGCACGAAGTTTCAAAGCCCATTAACCCAAATCTCACAGCCTGCTTTGGAGCACTTTCTACACAATTTAAATTATTGGGTTTGCGCACACTTAATTAACCGAACGAATCCAAAGGACAATTTAATTAGCTGGGATTACGTGTGTCCCTGGGCTGTGAAAACGCGAAATTAGAGTACCATTATACCACCTCTGTGGGAAACTTTTATTGAAATCGCCGCGTACTTTTGTCGCATGCAGCACAACATCATCAATGTGCGAAATTCAAATCAGTTGGGGGCACAACCCAAAAAGTATATGCGAATATACCCACTTATACCCCCGAAGTTAAAGATAGCTGTTTAAGATGATACAATACGCATATCCGTATATTTATTTAAATGCCTCGGAGCAAATCTTAATAAAACCATATAAACAGGGCTCTTTCGAAAGCATTTTCAGAGAAACTGTCGTACCGTTCAAATGGTCATTTACTTCAAACTTTGCCTTTTCTTGCCAATTGCATCGTCGACGTTGGAGTTTTGCTCGTGTCTACTAGAACGATTAACTAGAAGAGAAATTCGTTTAAGAGGACTTGCACATCGAATCGTATGGTATCGTATCATTTTGTCTAAATGGTGCACTTTTCCACCCGATTAAGCTATTTTCTTATCCCTACTCCTTGCCTTTCTCCTTGCCTTTTTCCTTGCCCTTGTCCTGGCCACCATCCTTCCCCTTTTCCTTCTCCTTTCCCTTGTCTTTGCCCTTGGCCTTGTCCTTGCCCTTATCCTTGTCGCCTCCATCCTTGGGATCTTCGCAGGGGAAGTTTTGGGCGTACCAAACGCCGACCATGGCGCCAGCCGTCAGGGCGGAAAGTCTGTCGCAAAGCATCCGCATTTTGGGGAGTATAAAACTAGCTAATCGGGGTATAAAATTTACAAATTTCGGAGACCTAAAATTTTAAAATTTTGAGTTGTGGTATGTTACCATAGGTTAAAATAGAATGAAAACAATAATAAAGCCTGCCTGATGGCCAAAGGCGTTTTTAGTTTCAACTACGTTGAATTTGGCAACTTAACATCCAAGAAATAACTTGGAGAATAGATAAAACAGTGTGAGGGGTTAAAAGCATTTTCTTCCTTGACAGGACCAAGCTTTCCCAAAGTGAGTTGAAAAATCCCATTTGGCTTATTTACACCCCAGCCGAACCAAACCACACAAGCCATAGAGTCCCCAAGTTTCTGGCGCTGCTTCGCTGTCACTCAGCTGCAGATAAAACCGAATGGCTGAGGTAACAACGGAAATCCTTTATTGCCTCTCTTTGGAAATAAGTATTTTACCTCTACTTGGTGTAGTCAAGTCCAACACTTTACATTCTTTAACTAAATGCTGCTACTGTCTGAAAACAAAATTTAGTGATAAATATGCAATAATTTGTTCTTTACTTTAGAAACATGATTTTAAGAGCATTGAATATCACAACTCGCTGAGTTCACAATGTACTCAGGACACAAAAGGGGGTATTGAGACATTTATAAATATATTTTTCAGTTTCTTAAGATAAGTTTAAAGGTTAGAACTTGAATTTGCACCATATCGACATTTATTTCTCTTAAACTGATTGCTTATAAATTATCTTGAGTAGTGAAAATCCGCTTGAACATAACTAGTTAGAACCCACAGATTGGAGGAACCAACCATCGAAGCAACGCCTGCGACTCCACTCACCTGGGGATCTGGAGGGCGATCTCGTCCAGACTGTCCGAGGGACTCATGGGCGTGCGCTCGAAGAGGCGCGAGGGGGCCAAGGTCAGGTGGCCGGTGGAGTCGCTGACACACTTGAACACCTTGGCCCCCCTGCGCTGGCGCTGCTGCTGGCGCTGCTGCTCCACGCGCTTCTTGCGCTTGTTCTCCTCGGCGCGCTGCAGGTTATGCAATCGAAAGAAGAACATTGACATTCTGCGGGTGGTGGTGGGTTGGTTTGGTTGATTTGGTTGATTTGTTGATTGGTTTTGTTTTGTGGGTGGGTGGCGGATGTTATGGCGAGTTGGTTGCAGAAATAATTTCAATTGCAGTTAGGTTCCAATGGTTGGGTTGATTTTCCGTTGAATTTCGCGCGTCATGGTGCACAATGTTTCGATTATTTTTGTTGAGGGAGTTGAGTTTTAATTGTTTTCATGTTTTTCACAAATGGTTATATTAATTTTGTTAGGCATTTCGCATTGTTTGCAGGCCGATTTCAGTTTTCATTGGCATCAAAAGCATGAGTTATTATGAAGCGTATGGTAAAAGCACAGCAAATTTACAGATCAAATATATGAATCGATTTTACAAGTGTTCTGTGGTGTGTGTTTGTTTTAGGGAGCTTTCTGCACTTCATGCAAAAAAGTATTAACAGAAATGATAAATTATTAACAAGGCGTTATAAATAATAGCTAGAATAAAACAACAATAAAATAGCATTAAATAGCAAGCTCTTGGTGTTTTTTAAGCAGAAAAGAGTGCCAGAGTAAATACGACACACACAGAAAACAAAATCATATTTGGCTAAGGATGGCTCAATAAGAAAAGGAAAGAAATTAATAATAATGATTCACTCAGCACTCAAACAGCTTAAGAAAAAGCAGCACATTTAATCCCAGCAAACCCGAGATTACAAAAGCAAACTAATGGCAAAACTAAATCAAGTAGAGAGCCATACGCTCGAGGGCGCAAACCAACTTCCGCAGTATCAATCAACTTTAAAGTGAAATGGAATTTTTAACAAAAATGTGGAAAACTTCCCAACTGACAGAAGGCAGCAACAAAGTGGCAACTGTCCGCAAACGGAGGACCAATGGCTTGAAAGCAGAAATGCTCCTTCCATTCCGGAAATTGAAATATGAACCGCATTCTGGTCGGAGTGTCCACGTCCCTTCGAAAATGCCGTTGAATGTCCTTGGGAGAGGCAGGAAATGGCGGAAGTTCTGTGGGTAAGTCCCGATTTCCATGGAACATAGGGCTGCAGCTCTCATTACTTTGATATTCCTTATGCACGAATCCAAAGCCAAGTTTTGCTGGCAAATTGATTGATTGATCGGCTGCAATCAGTTGCTTTCGCGAATACATATTTGCCGGCAATGAACCAATTCTCTTGTCATCAGCTCGAGATTTCCGTTCAATTAGCAGGCGAATTCCCTCCCTAACGAGCCTGGAGGAGTGGAGCTCCTGCTTGTGTCAAAAGTAAATTAATCGAAATTTGCATAAATTTGTTTTGGTCTGAATACATTGTCGCGTCGTCTGCCCCAATACTCCAAACACTCTAAGTGATTGCGTACCCGAAACTTAATTATAAAAGCCAGCGGAAAACGACATTGCGCTGGAGGTAGTGATGAGCTGGATAAGGACGAACACTCCGCATCATCATTAGCTGGTCCTCGAGGACCACTCCATTTGGTTAATTGCATCGGCATCAGCAAATATTTTAAAATATCTTCTTATGCAAAATTAACAACGCATTGAATCTATGCAGGGAATAGTTACTACATAACTTTGTTTATTTCACTAATTTCAAATATGTATTCATATAGAGCATTTTTTGATTAAACGTATGACAAAAAAGCTTATGAGATTTTGAGAAATCAATTCAATTATTCGGAAATTATTAGTTCTTAGTAAGGGTCGTTTAACCTTAGTGTCACCATTGTCAACTTCAGCAAGACAAGGCAATGGCATAAACAAACAGGGAAAAGGAAAATTAAGTACAGTTTTGGCTTCTTACTTTTTTGATGATTGTGCAATATCTCTAAAAGTTAGGTGTATACCAACTATAAGATAGCCGGTATCGAATTGTTGCTTTTGAGTGCTCAGATAGATTTCCTAAATGCATGAATACACATCTAACCTATTGGGCTTTTTCTTTAAAAACAGCAAATATTTAAAGGCCAAGCAGCTACACATGTAATCCAAATAATTTATTATACTCCAAAATGACGATGATCCAAGGCAAATTGTAAATAGGAAAGGCACGCAGATGAACAAAGAAGAAGCGAAAGTATGTTCCTCCTCATAAATGACCGTTCATCCATCATTAGAGCGTTTTGTATGAGGATGCCCTTATTATTATTACTAATGGCGTTTTACACTGCCCATTTAGCTATACACAAGGCACTATAATTAATATGAAATCCAGCCATAACTCCTCAACTTTATGTTTCAAATGCTTCAAAGAAAAATGAACTCTGTTTTCGCAGGCCAAATTGTATTTTATATGGAAGCTCATAATATGTAATCATTTGCCACACTTGAAACACCGTGTTATTTAAAAGCAAGACCAATTGCAATTACACAGGCATAATAAAAGCATACACAGTGTTCTTGAGTTAGCTAACGTAGCTATGAGAAATACAGTAGGTGTGTTTTTGTCTCTAGTTTGTTTAACTATTGCGAAAAACCTCATAAAGGGTAAGTTCCACGTTTTTGGTGGCTTTAGGTTATGCATTAAGGTTATGCCCCAATTTCAGGGAAAGACTACTGTACCGTGCCTATTGCAATGATAAGGCCTCGAATGATGTGCCATCCTCTGCAATCACTCTGGGTCATTAGAAAGGGCAAATGTGTAGAGGCATTGCATTGTATTGATGGATACTCAAAAAAAGAGTGCAACGACAAGTGCCTTAGAACGAAAAAAAAGAAGATAAAACGCAAGACGACCCCCCCAACAAAACCCCAAACGAAAGAGATTCCAAAACCCTTAACCACTTGTGCAACCACAGCGGTGGAGTTTAAAACAACTACTGAGCAGTATGAACCACCTACAGGACAATTTTTGACGTCTACCAGAGAAACTAGAAGATCTAGAAGAACTCGAAGAACGAGGACGTCTACTCTTAAAGAGATATGTTAACAAAGATAGGGATATGTTAACAAAGGAAGGGTAAAACAAATTGAAGTCCCCCTGATCCAAATTTGCTTAATGTATATTTAATATCGACTAATAAGCAAAAGCCCTTTTGCGCTAAGCCCATAATTGGTTATTTCCCTTCATTGGAGAAGAGTCTCCTAATTAGGATTATTTATGAAGCGTTTTATTGCGGAGCCCATAAGCTCTCCGAAATTAGCAACTCATTTAAATAACATAAAATCCCTATCAGCTCGAGGACAGCCTTCAGTTCTACTCCCCAAAAACGTATTTTCACGTCCGGGATATCGCCGTAAAAAAAGCGAAGGGCGAAGGCGAACAATATACGATATTTTCGCAAAGGAGAACAATACCGATGCAGGAACCGAAAAAACCAAAAAACCGAAGGGAAAGCAATAATCATTAGGCCAACAAAGGCCTCTCCCCCCCTCACTCCCTCGAGGGATTGAGGTTGGCCAGGCTGTCCTATCGGGTTGAGTGCGTTGTCAAGCGCTGACCAGGCTAAAAAAGAAGGAAAAAGGAAAGGCAGGGGCTTTTGCAGGGGCAAAATGCCAAAATAAACACTTGTCGCTGGTGAAATTTGGAACGGTGGTGGCTTAGGTGGCTTACGTTTTCCCAACCACAAAAGCGAATATTTTCCAGCTCAGCACGCGTTTAGGCGCTGTTGCGTGCCTTTGGTCCTGGGGACCATTAGCCTGGTGAGTGGGAGATACACTTGGATATGAGAAACGGCGAGGGAAGGACCCACAGACTGATGGCAGACAGGATACAATCTTTTCACGGTCCTCGCCACGGACCGACTTGCCCCAACGCAGGGATACGTAATAAAAATGTAGACAATTTTTACGACACTGTCCGAACAACACAAGTGGACATTCCGCTTTTATTTCTTCATTAAAAAGCAGTATTGATTGCCCACCAGGAGGTCGTGGAGGCGGAGCAACCGAGGAGTGCCCCCAAGGACCTTTTTACATCCATACTTTTATTATAGTTTGCCACACAAAAGGTCTTTGTCAGTGGCGTTATTGGGCTTTCACTGGCTCCGCCACTCTGTATTTGATTTATCCATATTGAAAACCATATCTGTCTGTCGTTGCCTTTTCATCTTTTGTATGCCAATGCAAACGGTATTTTCAGTTCAACTGTCGTCTCCCGTTGTCTCCTGACTCAAGTGCACATTTAAAGCAACACAATTTTGATTGAAGTGGACAGCGGTTTCTGCATAAAGCATGTCTTTGATGTCACGTAATTGATTACCCATGTCCTGCCAAATGACCGATAATGTGGTAGCAATTTTTCAACGCCGACAAACAACTCCCCGATGACCCCTTTATCGCTCCCCCAGTGATGAATGGCCAAACTATAAATACTGGCCTAATTGGCCTGAGCCAAAGGCCTATAAAAGAGGCCGTGAAACAAATGCCGCTTGCAGTTTTCAAGATGGGTGTAACAAACGTGCAGTTATGCAGTTTGCTAACAAAGTTTACGGCTCTCAATGGACTAAACACCTACTATTTCGATCCAAAGACGAATGGGTTCAGGAGCTCCTGGAAGCTTCAGATATACTGCGCTATACATCATGCCCTCTGTGTGCTGGCTCTGGCCCACATGTCCTATAGCACCGCTAGTAATATGAGAGTGGCCGTGACTGTTCTCACGATTGGAGGAACCACGGCCTGCTGTGTGAAGTCCTGCTGGGATAGGGCGCAGGGCATTCGGAAGTTGGCCCGAGGACTTGTCAAAATGGAGCAGATGTATTTCAGAGGGAGGGACAGCGGGCCGCTTTTGAAGTACCGATACTACATGAAAATTACTTTTGTTTCGATAACCCTGCTGCGCATACATCTGTTCCATCCGATCTACATGAGGAGACTGCTGCCTTCGCAGTTTTATGTAAATGTGGGAGCGTATTGGCTACTCTACAACATGCTTTTGGCAGCTGTGCTCGGCTTCTACTTTTTGCTGTGGGAAATGTGTCGCATTCAAAAGCTCATAAATGATCAAATGGAGCTCCTTTTGTCCAGGTCCAGGCAGAGAAATCGCCTGGCAAAGACGCTGCACTGCCTTAGACTCTACTCCAAACTTCTGCTGCTGTGTGAGCAGTTCAACGACCAGCTGGGACACGTGTCCGTGTGGGTTTTGGCCTGCAAAAGTTGGTTCCAGATCACCTATGGCTACGAAATATACCAGATGGTGGCTGCTCCAAAGTCAATTGACCTAAGTATGGCCATGCGACTGTTTGTGATTTTCAGCTACATTCTGGATGCCCTTAATCTATTTGTTGGAACAGACATTTCCGAATTGTTCAGCACTTTCAGGACGGACTCTGCGCGCGTTTTAAGGGAGGCCAATCGCTTGGATCGCCTGGTGAGTTGCTAGTCTTCTAACCGAATGACACTAAGAATATGGTAGCATCTACTGAAATCGACCCTAAGTCCTGTATTATTTTTAAGCGATACTGAAATTAAAATCTTTTACTAAGCTCATTCTTGATTAGAGCTCTCTAAACTTCCCCTTTGAACTCCGATTGCAGCTCTCCATCTTCACCTTGAAGTTGGCCCTCCATCCGAAGAGGGTCGTCTTTCTCAACGTGTTTACTTTTGACCGAAAGCTGACTCTGGCGCTTCTGGCCAAGTCGACGTTGTACACAATATGCTGGCTGCAAAACGACTACAACAAACTCAAGGCGTAGACTCCATTCAAGGCATATCCTGTGCTCCCAAGAGTTTATTATCCCACGCACAAGAGTTCGTCTGGACTGCGGGTACAAAGCAAAAACCAAGGCGCATGCACAACTTAAAGCAATACGAGTACAAACATTTACATACACATATGTGCTCAGCAAATATATAATGGAAAAATCAACGACAATGCATCCAAATCCAAATCCAAAGCCACGAGCCTGAGGAACTGTGCACGATGACTATTGGTTTGATGATGATGATAACGATGATGATGAGGTGAATTGGCCAAGTTGCACAATGGCTTAGAAAAGAAGTAAGGATGGAAAAAGCTGTTCGAATTATAAATACCCATCGCTAAGCTGAAATTTAATTGATTTTTCTGAGTTTCCCAGTTATGAATTTTTGGTAAATATTAGAATGCAACTTAATTTAGCATGATCATGTGCCTTTTCAATTTCAAAGGTTTACGTTGCGTAAGAGAGTTTATTAACTTGGTAAGCACACGTACGAATGTAAAATGTGGTTGTGCAAATATTTCCTTTAAATAAAGTATGAATGTTGTATTGGACTGCTTCCTATTATTTCATTTACAAAGTCTCTGTTTCGGGCTTTCGTTGTTGTTGCCTTTTTAGTTGCACCGGAAGTTAGTGACCCATTCCAGGGTATTTTTGCCGACATCCTGCGACAACAAAGGACTCTGTTCCTTACTTTGTGACCGTATACGAGTATTGCTTTCATGTCATTGTGCATGTGTTGCCAAAGAGTGAGCATTTTAATTTGATTTGTCATGAATGAAAACCAAGGGAAGGTGCGGTGTGAAAATTGTCGAGCAAATAAAAGTGAGAATTGAAAACCGAATGGATGCTGAGGAGCGGGAAAATCAAAGGATAAACAAAACTTACATGTGGAAACCAATTAGGTAACTTGCAGTTACGAATGCTAGTTAAACGGCTGCAGTTGTGGTTATTATTGTTATCACTGTTGTCGTTGCTGCTGCCACTGGGCATTTGGTCTAAGTGGCTGTTGCTCATCTTGCAGAAGGATAAGCTCTCTCGCAGGATGGCTATATCGTGCTAGGAACTCTGGACACAGGCAAGGACACAGACAGATCACATAAATGCATTAGGAACACCGATAGACAGATCTACATAAAGCACAGCGAGGAAAGCTCCCAGAAAGGATTGTTGATGTGTTGCGGTTTGGTTACTTCTGGTTGACAGTTACCTGAAAGCGGTTTCTGCAAGTAGCCCGATCTAAATGCTTTTTCTCGACACTAGTGTGTTGTATATGGTTGGTTAATATAAATAGGTTGAATATGTTTATAGCACAGTCTACAGTTTACACGTTCAGTTACACATTACACACGAGAATTGACAGCAAATTCGAGTTGGTTTTGCCTTTTGCCTCTTTCCGCACTTATTTGACTAGTTTAAAGCTTTTACCAAGTTTGTATCCCGTTCTGGTCATATGTACACTTAAAAGTTAGGCTAAATATAAATATTCCTATGTAGAACCGTATAATCGATACTGTTTGGTCTCCGGTTTGTTGACAAGCACAAGTCTCACATTGATTTTCTTACAGCTTAGGGAATATGCGCGTTTTGGTCCGCTCAGTTGGATTAGGTATTTGTTTATTAGCTAGTTATAAGTTTATTTGGTCAGTTGCTGGTCGAAGATGTAAATATTTAAAGCTTCTCTCCTTGGACTCCAGTTGATATTTATTGTGTTATCCATTCGTGCTGAAAGAGAGACATAAACATGGATGCTGCGGGCAGGAAAAACTATTGCTGCTCCGCATCGACTCAAGTGTGCTGGGAACGACGAAACATTTTTGAGCCAAACGAAATTATGGCCATGATATCTTGCAAATAATAAAGGGAAAGGAGTTTGAAGAGGAGAAACGCAAAATGGCAGAATGGCAGAACTGCAGCCAAGAAAGGACACCCGTCGAGAGGAGAGTCGGCCATTTGCTAAGTTCAAATGCGTGCCAGGCAGCAATTTTGCCATCTTTTGTGCCACTTAGCCCGGACCACTTGCCATTTACCATTTGCCGTTTACCATTCAACATTCACCATTTACTATTTTCCATCCTGAATTTTCCATTGGCCACTTGTCCCCGCTTTGGCAGCAGCCACAATAATTTAATTCTGCAACTCTGTGCCGATTTAATTCAACCATTCTATCAGCAATGTTTAATGCTCGAATATGGGGTAAGCGTATATAACCCGTTTAATTAATTCATTTTGACCAGAGACAAGCGCCTAATCTGCTGCAAACGACCGCAGGTTCAGCTGCCCTTTGCCTAAATATAGAAGCATAGCCCAAACCGAAAATCAATATGTGCTACACTGAAAATTGCTCATACGCCAGGTGTGCGCTGGCGACTGGCGACGTTTAAGGTAACGAAATTTCTTCGATTATTAGTTTTGTTGCAGTTGCAAGTGACATAAACGCGACATCAAGTCACCTCGCACACACATGCAACGCGAGACTCTGCTTTGTCCCCATTTTGGAAATTGAATTTATGGCCAACACACACACAACAACAGCTGCTGCCTCGACAGTTTACACATTTGCCATATACGGCATGTAAGGCAAAGTTTTCTACTTCGACCACTATCCCCCGACCAACCCGAAAAACCCCTTGCAAGCCAAGGAACTTTCCCCATCAGCTCAGAGCGAACAAGTTTATCTCGGGGCTTCTGCTCCTGGCTGATGTGGCTACGATTTTTCATGCCGAAAGTTCAAAGCAATTTTTAAAGATCAGAGTGCCAAGTGGAGACGCAGAGGACGCAGAGGACCAAAGGACCTAAGGACCAGTTGAAGCCGACAAGGGACCAAGGACCAATGTCGAAGCAGAAGCCACAGAGAAATCATTTCATTTCAATTTATTTTCCCATTTCCATTGTTTTCACTGGTAGTTACCTCTGTTGTTGTTGTTGCCCCTCAAATCGGAATTTGTTTTGCCGTGTTGGCATTTTCACACCGCAAAGCCACATGGGTGGGTAATTTTCCAACAGAACTCAGAAATTACACAACATTATTCTGGCGAATTACACGTATTTGTCTCTATGGATGTTTGTGCTGCTGCAAGTAATTACAGACTTGGATTTTACTTTGAATATTTTCTTTTTAAGCTCGACAAGATATCAACACAAAGTAATCACCAATTTCATTTAATTCGATTAGGTGAGTTCAAAAGTTTGGAATCAAAGTAATCTACGAGCAAAACAATTTACAATTTGTATGCATAGGAATTAACTGGGATATAAAAGAAGTCATTTAATATTTAAAAAGTTTACTTGATTATGTTAAATCTTCTGGTTTTAGGTATCTGTCTTTGGGAGTTTACTGTTCGCATTTTGTTTACCTAACGACTAGAATGAGTTTTCCGCAAACAAATCCCTGGCTTAACTTAGCTTTTGACCCATAAATTGTGACACTATTTTCAGCGCTGCAAAAAGGTTGAGCTCATTAATCACAAGGGCTTCCGGCTCTTGACACAAAAATATGCCAGTTAAAACACAGTACGAACTTAGTTATGCTCTTTTCGAAGATATGGCTCTATTAATACCATATTAAAATTTATAGTAGTTGACAGCAACCTATAAAAATTGTGAGATTTCTTTATATGACATTTGTTTAAAAAAAGAGATATTAAAAAAGTGCCGGGCAAAACGCCAGTTCACACAAAATAATTAAGCCAGTCCTTTGATCACACAAAATGATGCTAAAGAAGCTGAAGAATAAATAATAAAATCTTGGCCTTTGGGCACGGGGGCAATTATGAAAACCTCACCAACGTGAAAACTATGCTGATGGTGTTTGCCAGCGGAAATTAATGCCTTTTGAGCAGGACGCACCACTTCTCGGCCAAAAGAAATGACCAAGGCAGCGTGAAAGGCGAATGGCGCCACTTACTTTAATTGCTGCCACGTTGCCGAGGTCCTGCTCCCTGTGTCCTGGCGCCCAAATACACAAAGGAGAGACCCAGGACCTGAGCTGGAGCTCCTCGAGTAATTAAAGCACCAGGGCGCACCGCATCCATTGCAACAATGCGAGCGACGCGGTGTTGAGTTGGCCAAAACCAAAATGCCCCTGCATTATGTTGGCTGACTTTTGTGTTGGCACTTAACGCTTTCGGTTGCGAAATTTTCGACACTCAATTGGGCACATTAACTGACACTGAAGGGCGCCCAAATAAGGCTTCATTGATTGCCAGGCATCCTCCACCCCTTTGTCGCCCTTTGACTTGGCTCATAATTGGCCTGGCACTGGCCAAGTGCCGACTGACCGTTTTGCATCTGGGCCATTTAGCTCCAGTTGCGTTAGTCGAGTTACTTTTATACGAGTTGCCACCGCACTGGTGCCCCTCCATGCCATGCTCCCTGTGGGGAAGGGCAAATGGAAAGCTTATGAATGTTTAAGCAACTCTCAATTGCGAGAAAAGTTTTCAATTTTTGTTGTAACTTTTACTCGCTCGCCATGGCAATGCGTTAACAAACTTTAATTAATATGTGCGAGCGAAGAGTGCAGGAATATCGATTCGATTTGCATGTTGCCAGCTTGTCTGAAAGTTTTCACTTAAAATGGTCCCCCAAGCAACAAGTTTTCCCTTTCCCCAAAACAGGGCCAATGTGACTTCGTTGAATACAGACGAAAAGATAATAGGCTTTCAGTGTTGTTCATTAACTGAATAAACCCAATTTACAAACAAAAAATACATTTGGATGTAGTAATTTAAAGAAGTTTAGGGTTCACACTGTTGTCGGCAGTCCAAAAAGCTCGAATAGAGTTTTTACATGTGCAAAACTCTTTAATATCAAACTTATTTCCAAATCTGGTGCTGTACGAATAAATCCTTTGTCAACCACAAGCTTCTAAATATATACAATGCAAAGATATCCAGTTCAGCAAGTCATATTTTTTGTCCGTTTTGTTTTGTATTGTGATTTTTTTTCGATGATTGATGTTTGATTTTCCCATTGATAAGGTCCTGAGGTACAGCATCACAGGACGGTATAGGATTACAGCTGAGTGTCTATCCCTTATACTTTGGCAGCACTTTGCTGCTACAACTCGCTCACTTTGCATACGTTTGTCAAATCCAATCGAAACCCATTTCGCCCGACACTGCGGAGCTGCTGGAATTCGAGACTCCTCGGGAATATCTAACGAAACCAGCTAACACAGGGCAGGAAACCCTGCTGCAGTTGGCCGATTAGCAAACAAGATGGTGTGGAGCAGAGTGCGACTTACTCCTGTAAAAATTGCAACGCGTTGGCTGGCAACGGTAAAAAATGTGTCACCAAGGGATAGGGCAAGGGTCCTTTGCCAGAACGAGGATGCAGTCTAGCTGTGTGGCAGTGCAGGACAGGGAGCACTTACCCCGTTGCTCGTATGCGACCAACGTTCGCTGGGAAAACGCAAAATGACTTTAAATTGAGAAATCGCTTTGTGTACGCTCTGTTCGGTTCGGTTCGGTTCGATTCCGCTGTGTTGTCGCTACGTGCCACTTGAATGCCACTCCAAAGGGCAGGGGCACAAACGAAGTTATGCAGTATTTTCATTGATTTCCCCTGCACAGGCCAATGAAGACGGTCCTCGCTCTTATTGGCGCCCAACGCGGGGCATGCTGCTGGTATACCTACTGGCGCCCAACGTGGGGTATTTCAGAGTGTACTCACTGAAATTAAACGCGCCAAAATGGGAGGCAGCAACACCTTTAACTGCAGCACACTTAAGCGGCAAAAATCAAGCCAAAGCCCTGCCTGTCTACGATGAGCAATGCCTTCTGCACTCCGCTTGAGTGACTTGCTGTTCTCGACATGCAGTGCAAATGAGTTGGCTAATGTGACAGGGGGCGAGGAAGGCCAAAATTCGGACAAAAGCCGGGCAAAAATGTGGCCGTGACAGGTATGAGCTGGTTTTATGGCTGATTTGGCCGCTGGCAAGTGCATTCGCCACACACACATCAGCTGGCAAATGCGTTGTGCACATTACTCGCACGGGCCATAAACAATTTAAAAGCATGCATTAAAGACCGCGCTCTGTGCCACTGCCACCACTGCCACCACTTCCTGTGAGCGCAAAAACATTCAGCTCATTAAATATTGAACACGAATTTATGACCAACTGGAAAATACGCAGAAACAGAGATAGAGAGATACCGAAAAGGCATGTAGAGGGAAAAGGCGGAGAGGATGGCAAATTGCAATTTGAATTTCGTCCTGTGAATCCGCAGAGTTTCCTACTCCCGCCGGGGAAGTAGGGCTCAATATTATTACGCAATTTGAATTTTCTGGAATGCATAAAAAATCATCCAGAGAGCACGGCGCCTGGTTATTAATAAAGTATGCCCCATTCCAATCCCTATGTGAATTTCAAGAAAGTGCTAAATTCAATCAGCGCAAATTAAATTTCCCCTAGGTTAGAGCCCGAAAATCGCCGTCCATTGTAATAAATTCAATTTATTTTAGCCTGCCTTTGTTTTGTCTGGCAGTGCGAACTGAAACACTTACAATTAATATTAATTTTCGCTTCGTCCGCAATATTTAATGCAAAAGTTTTGTGCACGTCAGTTCGCATCAGGTCAGAAGCGCACACATAATTGTCACTTAAAAGCTTTCACATGCTCTTTCTTTTTTACTTATTTATCTTGCTTTTCTGTCTCAATTATCTACCTGTCAGTTAGCATTACCAGGTAAGAGCCGCAATCAATGTGGGAGCAGTAATCGGGAAAATTGCCTAAAAGTTCCCTCGCCTCTCGGCAAAGAAAGGATGTGGATCGAAAACATGTCAGTCAAATGCAACACCTATGGTGTTTAAACTATATGTACGTCCAGCTTAAACTTAAACAATCGAGTGCTAAGTAATATAATCTCGGAGACTTTTTGGAGAAAGGTCAGTAGCGACATAACTCGAGTGCGTGAAAAAAACTAAAAAGTAAATCCAATGTCTAAATGTCCTTGTTGGTTTGCAACCCACATCAAGCTGTATCCTTAATTTTCATTAAACGTGGGGCACTCAGAGCTGTAAGTGAATCATCTAAAACGGATTGAAATGCCGTTTAATCAGGATTTTCAGTCATGCTTCCTACTTAATACTCCCCGAATTTCGAAAGCCTTCGAAATAATAACCGGCTAACTTGATGAACCCTCAGCTGGGCCCTCACCGTACCTGAGGCCAATTAGCAAACCTTTCCAATTACAACTCACAACTTCCTACTCTGCCTACTCTATTACCAACGCAGCGTATGATTTACCGGGCCGGACTCATAGTTCCGAGCTAAAATTAATAATTAACCAGGAGGGACTTGGGGAAAATTTACACTTTGCACGTCACAGGAGCAGCTGTGACCGCATGAGCTGGCCGCAAAATGCCTTTTGCTTGTAAATTATAATTGTTATTAATTTTTGCCAATTTGCATGATGATGATGAACAATGAATTACCGCACCGGCTCTCCGGCTCTCCAGCTTGTGTTGATTAAAAACTTTCCGAGCGACAAAATCGATGATGAAATTAAGTAAACAATCAATTTGCGTCGGCCAGAAATGAATGAATGAATTCCGCCTTAGTCGCTAAGCAAACACTAGCCCTCGCCCCCCTTCCCGTGAATCCCCTCTGTGGGCCACCCCTGGTTTCGGTATTTACGGCTATAATGAAAGTTGTTTCTGTCCCTCCATACAAGCAAAATACATTTGCCTTTGTTCGGGCGACTGGAGAAAGGTAATTCATTTGGTCGCTGGTGCTGTCCTGCTGTTTCTGCTAATAAAACACGTCTTGCACTGCGAGAATTATGATTATCAGCTTGGCCCTGAGGCCACCCGTTTCTGCACTACCCCTTCTTAGTTCGCCGGCTGTTTCTTCGAGTGTACTCTTCCCGTCCCTGTGTTTGAACAGCCTGTTGCTGTTAATACAATAAAATGGCAAACTCATCGCACTCAGCGAGGCCTAAAATATTGCTGGGGTCCTTTATGGGTGGGCCTCGGCCCCCCATCTGCATTTATTGGCAATTGTCAACAGTCATTATGTGGGCCAAAAGTTTGCCATCCCGTCTAAATATAAAATTTCATCGCTGCACGTGTCAAACAAATAAAGTGGCAAGTTTACAGGAAAAATAGTTGCGCAAAGTTGGAATAAATTTGTGAAAACTTTGCTTAAATAAATAATGAGCGAAGGCTTGTTTGCGCGTAAGTCAGGTGCTTACACCCACAATTTATCCCAGTGTTTGTATTATTGCTTTATTTTCAAGGAAATTATTTAGCAGGAACTCCGGATGATTTGAATATTTTCCAAGGAATGTGCCAAGATTATGTAGTTCTCTCAGAGGAGTTTGCAACCACTCAGGTGCTTAAAAGTATGCAACACTATCTATTGAATGCTAAAATCCGTTAAATTTGTTATTAATTAGGAGTACATGCCTGTAAAAAATAAAAGAAAGATCTTATACGGAAAATTTGTAAAGATTATATTTTCTTTTCTCAAGATTCTAAACAGAGTTAGCTCCAGCGTTTTGATGCATAATGTGAGCAATTTGGATTTGAACAATTAAATCCTCCTTTCCGGCTAAAGTCCGTGTGAATCGCAACAGCCTGGGATGGAGGCGATTAATAATTCATGCATAAATTACAAAAATAAATTGTTTACACGAGCCACATGCCCGGGGCTGCAACCCTCGGCCTACATCTTGGCTGTCAACATGTGGCTCGGAGCGTTTAAGCCAAATTTAGGTGGCACAAGCTGCTAAGGCGACTCAAGCTTGTTTTAGAGCTCGTGTAAATAAATTAAGCGGCTTAGGATTGCATGTGTCGGCTGCCGTGGCTTCTTGTTTGCCGTTTGTCGCGCTTTTGTAATTAAAACACTTGAGAAGCCTCTGAAAGGAGTTTCTCCGCGAACGAGTGCGATTCCCTCTAATGGAGCCATTGTTGTGCCACAGGGCACTTTAGGAACAAGTGGACTTAAATTAGTAGGACAAACTATGCTGGTAATTACTTTTACAGAGTGTCGCACTTTCCCTCGCTTACAACGAGCTTAAAGTTGCTGATAAAGCCGTATTAAAAACCATTTTACAGGCCACATCCATCTCGTCCACGTCCTTTACCCAAACTCAGCAATGTACGTACATGCTGTAAGAGCTTTGCTCTGAAAGATGAAGAGTGCCGGCGACTCTTTTGCATAAATTATGCAGCTGCGCATATCGATGGCATTTTCAATGGAACACCACGCAACCAACACAACCGCATCCCCATGAAAGCGGGGCAAAAAATAGACTACTGAGTAGCGTCAGTTCGTAAAACGGCGGAAATTTAATTAAATCAATGTGTTGATTTAATTGAAATGCGGTGTCGGTGACAGTGGCCATCTTAATGCACGGTTCGCCGGGCAATGCAATTAATTTGCATGATAATGCACCTTGCGAACTGTCACAGCTTGATTGGCGATCCATAATGCACTCTATCCTAAGATACCTTGTACCTGAGCACATTTGTGAGTTCGCGGCAGGACTCGCCCGCTCGTCCTGTCAAATAGACACAGGACTTGCAAGTTGGCGGCGCCTCTTTGGCATTTGAAGTAAATGTTTAATGCCTGACACAGCATTATTTTTGAATGGGCAACTCTTGGAAGTAACGTTTAAATAAGCTCAGTTTTGGTATGCTTGCAGTTTTGAAAATCTCTTCCAATAATTAAACATTTTTTATCTACGAACTCAGATCTGCATAACTGACGCAATAAATTCGATTGATATTTGAGCACCACAAAGCACGGGTTTGAAACTATAACTCTTTGACTATGGTCCACTGCCATCAATCAATGAGAGGAAAATGGAAAAAGCAATTTCAGTTTTCCGCTCTGCATTGTCTACCGGTTTTTGCGTAAATTCCAATTGTTGTAAACCATTAATCCGAAAGACAGACTTCTATATGCAATAGTAAAATATGAACCGACTGCGCGTTGACAGGCTGTCCATCAAACTGCCCCTTGTTCTTTGGGCTGCAATGTGTCGAAGGGTTTGTTTGCTGTTGGCTGTTTGTCTGAATGTTTGTTCGGTCCTTTGTTGCAACAACAAGAACCAAAATATCAGCCAGGAAAGCGGGTCGAAGCAGGACATTCCCTGCCCCTCCAGCCGCCAACTATCTGTGATTGTCATGCACTTAGCCAGGCCTGACATAAGCCGACTCGTTTCCGTTCCTTTCCGTTCCCTTCCTTCGGCTGGAAAAGCTGTCAGTTGTGAATTTACGATTTTAAAGCCGTGTGCGGGAAAACGGTCTTCGAGAGCAAAGCGAAATAAAAATCTTGATCCGTAGCTGTAGGAAATTTCAATGCATTTTGCGCTTGGATAATTGATGAATGCCATGCCTCCATGACTCTTAAAGCTTGCCCTTAAATGACTGCTAGTCATTCAGCTTCCTTCTCCGCTTTCCCTCTCCACCGACCATATTTTTTTATTGCATCTGCATTGTCCTGTTGCCGTTGCTCGCTTAATATCCCTGGCCCAGGACGAAGTGGAAAAGGCGGAGCAGGCTGCTCAGCTTGGCCAATATTTGACTTAAACAGAACTTTTTCCTAGCCAGAAGAGCAGTTGGCAGAAACAGCGGCAGCCCTGGGGTTCTTTGCTTTTCACACTCCGCCCAGCAGGACCTTCCCCCATATCCTTGCCAGCCCGTTGTGCTGGCTTTTCCACACTAATAGAAAACAGCAAAAATGGAACAAACGTATTATATATTATATCGTTTTGTTGAATAATTCAATCAATAAAAAGCAGATGTATTGTAATTTACAACACGTATTTATCTGATATAATGATATATAATTGATACATTTATATCTTGAAAAACCTAAAACTGCTTTGCTTTCTATGTAGTTTTAACTGTTTAGACATTATTTGGCGAAGTGCTTGCCAAGCGCATTCCTACATCAAATAAACTTTTGACCGAATGTTTTGCTGACGGCTCTAATGCGGTTAAGTGACCTGACCCAGCCACTTGTGCTGGTTTGCCATATTTTGACAGCGAATTGACCGACAAATACTAATGGCATGCATATGCAATGTAGCGTTGGTTTAATTATTCTCGCATTGCCAGGGAAGTAAGCCATGGATGAAATTGAATGCGATGCCCAGCGGAATTTGCTGGCAAAAAAGTTAATGTAAACATATGAGTTTTTATTCTAATGAATCCATAACCTTTAACTAGGGCCTTTCAGCACTTTCTCGAATGGAGATTGACATGCGAGGCGTCCATTTCGCTGGCTTCCCTTGAGAGAACGCAGTCCAATCAGGAACACACACCTTTAGCGGCACACATTGTCAATCAGCAAATAACAATCTGACAAATGCAAATACCAGAAATTCAAATTGTATGTGATATAAATAATTCACACTGAACGGTGGGACGGTGGTACGGCGCAGCCAAAGGGTACTCGTACACATATGTGAAAAGTTCGGTTTCTGACTTCAGTTTTCCCGGATTTTCCGGTAGATGTTACAATTTAAATTGTAATTAAATGATAAAATGGAAAGGAGCTCAATCGTAACTTTAGCTGCGGGATTGCGTTTTTGATTTAAACCTTAAACCCATTTCAGTTCCAGGGCTTTCGACGGCTCACGTGACGCATACGCCCTGTGGTTCCCGGTGTGTATCCTTTGCGGGATTGTGTCACCTTACACGGTTTTCTTCAGACCAATTTTCGTTCACTGACGTCAATCGATTGATTTTCGAGTGTGTTTTCCGGGGCGCTCCATTTTATCCCTAATTGCAGTTGACCAGCAGTCAGATACGTCCAGCTCATCAATCGTATCATAGGCATTTATTATGCAGTAATTAATTGTCGCACTCCCGGAGTTGGGACAGCCCTCATTCTAGGTCAAGGTTGGCCATGGGGTCGACCCCAGTTCCCATATGTCGACCCTATGCTTTATTCTCACACTCAATCTGAGCAGCGGACATGTCGGCACTGGGTGACAGAGCCTCTTGCTTGGTGGCCCTTGCCATCATAAATGCCCGGCATATCGTCACATATGTCATTTGTGGCCCCTTTATGACTGAGTTTTTATTGTCATTGATGAGGGCCCAGATAGTCAAAGAAGGCGGCATGATGTAAGCTCCCTTGAACTCGCGTTTAAACAATTTATTTATAATATAAATTATAATATCATTTATAGTGTAGAAGCAGGTATATTGTCAAGTTTGCAGCCTACGGTAATACAATTTGACAAACAAGTGTTTAATAATATTCCTATTACGTGTATATATGTGGAATTGCACCTTATGAATTAATACATTATTTGTTTAATTTTTTCTGATTTCTATATTGGGGAAAGCCCATTAGTACTTCCACTAAGAAAACACAAATAGCTATCGAAACCCCTACTAAAAGTGTTGGCCAACTGCCTCTGCAATTTTCAAGATGTAGTACCCTAGTGTCGAATACGGCAGCTTGACAAATCGGCAATACCTGACTGACGATATTATTTTCCGAACTGCTTCGTCGATGCAGTAATTAATAGTACTGGTAATTCCAGACCTGAAGTGCGTGATCCTGCAGAGCCAATGCATAATCGGATTTTTTGGCAAGACTAGGATTATAAGAGAACGATTATCAAACGTTCTGGGGCTCTGCAAAATGCCTTATAAGCTTAATGCCAATGACGTGCCGTAAGAAGGCCCTCGTTATTAAACAAGGCATTAGCTCCTGGCATTCAAAAACCAATTTTTAAGAAGGAACTTCGATAGAATGTGGGAGATACACCTGGAGTTAGATAGTCATAAAGTTGTGGTGATTGAAAACTACGGTTACGTTACTGTCTCGCAGTTCCTGAAAGTAACTTTTGTGCCGATATCGCGGATTCATCTTCAGTTTGCTGGGTTGAGCACACACAATGCCAAAAAGTGCATAAAGTGCGTGGAAGTGTTCATAAGCCAAGAATTCCTGCCCCCAGGACACTACGTTGCATATTAAAGCCTTTCCAAGGAAGCAACCTGCTTTGGCTGAGGAAATGGACAAAAATGCATCTTTAGTTAACCTCTTTCTATTAGCAAAAATTTACGAACTTGTGCACATCTTCCTGATTTGCAATAACTCCGAGAAACTAGTCTTTCTTGTGGGATTTAAGTTGACAGCTAATATGGATAGGGGGAATTTATCTCTCAGATTCCTTTACTCAACTCAATTCCTAGACTTTCATCGAAATGGATTATGGGCCACGATAACGAATATAGTCCTTGCAGAAGATTCTTTCTGTGAACGTGACTTGGAGCATCATAATAGTAGTAATTGATTGTTCCTGCTCAACTGCTTTCAGGAAAATATTAAGAAATTCATTTTGTTTTACGGTCACTGTTACTGCACTAGCCAACAAGAAAATAACTTTTTAAGCAGCCCCATGACTTTTAAATTTTTATAGTGAACTAAAGTCTCTTGAGAATATGCGTTTTCATTTGAAGGTCATATTCCCGCATCGTTGCAATAATGGATTTTAAATCTTACGCCCATCTAAAAAGCTCTGCAGGCCCGTAATCAATTCAAACACTACATATTCTGACCTAAGTCCTAAACATTTCACAATGAAAATAGCTAAGAATGGTATAAACTTTTGGTAAATGACGCTATTATATTTCAGAATTGAATATGGAGAGCTTTTTTGATAACACACACAATTTGAATTTTATTAACACTAAGATAGCGGTGTAAGAGAATAGGGTATTCAAAAATTGATAAGTATTTATAAAATTTAACATTTATGAGATATTTTCCTGTCCAATTTTATTTGCTCAACTTCACTTCATTTATCCCGCCAACAACAATTTCCCCGATGAATACACAAAAAGCTAGAGCACCACCGATCAGGATTACCACCCAACAGACTTTATAATCCTGTAGCTTCAGCGCTTGATAGCCGATCACAATGGGTAGCTTTTCCAGTTGAGTGTACTTCAGTGTGGAGATAAGCTCCCGAATCGCTTCGTCACCCCAGTGATAGACCAGACCGGCACTTAGGACCTGAAGCGTGTAGTCCTGCAGAGGCAGTGCGTAGATCGAATTCTTTTCCAGAACCGCAGTGTAGGCAATTCCGCTGACCACATTTAGATCCTGGGACCTGCATAAAGCCCTACGGGTAGTGTGCATTTGAAGCACCGTGAAGGGGTCCCTATTGTAGGAGAATGTCTGGTAGGCATAGCTCGTGTTCAAGTCAACGATCATCTTCATCTGCTCTCTGCTGCTCACAATCCAGATGTTCGGAATGAACTTGGATAAGAACTTGGGATTCATTTGCTGCTTCATGGTCAAGTAATTAAGGTGGTTACAAATCACGGTGATGTTGCTATCGCGCAGTTCCTGAAAGTTATTGATGTGCCGGTACTGGGGTTTCATGGTGAGAACAGTGCTAGTTTGGGCAGCCACATAGCAGGACAGAATGAGGCCTGTAACACTCATCACCATGGTCAGCTGTCCCTGGACGGACCTGAGTCGATTCCCCTGGGGAGTAGACAGGGACAAAATGCAACTAAACACGCGAAGGTTGAGTACCAGGTTCAGGAACTTCTGACGTCGTGGATGGCGTTTGACTCGATCGCTCAGGGTCCCAAGTATGAGCTCCATGATGCTTAAGAGGACGTAGTATCCAGCTATGGTGATGGGTGTGGCCAGCCCGAAGACCAAAAAGAACCGATCAAACATTGGCAACTCTGGGCCGCATGGCACGGTAATGGATAGGGCTGTGACTCCCAAAATGGGCTGTGTCCTACTTCCGTTTGGGTGTCTGAAGCTAATCAACTGCCCGGTTAGTGCTAAGTCTATCTCTCCCCGAACAGTCCTTGCGATGATTTCTTCTTGAGAAGTATAAGTGTCGACTGGCCATTCCAGTAGCATGGTGATATTGTATCTCTGGGTAAACTCCTTAAAGGAGTTGTAGAGAGATCCAGCTGGCCTTCTGAAGCCCGTTCTTGGATCAAAGCAATCAAAGTTCCTTGGTGGCACCATGTCGGACACAGTAAAAGCTTTTTTTCCCATGAAGTTTCGCCAAAGAGCGGGATATATTTTCTTTTCCTCAAAAGGTTTGTCGATCACTTGCACCGTTGGCTGGGGAAATGGATAAAGTCGTCTAGTTTTTAATGTACTTTCTATCAGCACAAGATTAAGGAACTTGTACTTAGATGCCTTAAACACAATATTTTCCAGAAAAACCTCCGAAGGGCTCATCTGTAACCAGACTAAAATTCTGGTCTCTCTGATATGATTAAGATCGGCAGCCAACGCCGAGAGTAACAATGCATCCTCGTCAGATTCCATATAAACCAGAACCAGAAAGTCCCTGTTAAAATGGTTTACCAGTTCAATTCTTTTAGTTTCGTCCAAGCGAATTAAAGGCCACGATATGGGATATAGTCCGTGCAGAAAATCGTGTTTATGGTCTTTCCTTTGCATAAGAAGAATGGTTGGAATAGATCTCTCTTTGTGCACCGCTTCCAGGAAATTACTTAGGAATTGAAGTTGTTCCATTGCAGAAACCACTCCACCGACCAAGAGCCATAGTAAGAGTTTTATTTGCCTCATTTTTTATGGCCTTTTGAAACTGAACTGATGTCACAGACAAAGGTGCCTTTCGTTTTGAAGCGTATATCTGCATATTACTAATGTAATTTAAATCAAACCTCCATCTAAAGTGCTCTGCAAACCAGCAATCAAGCTAAGCATTACGTATGCGCACTGTAAGCCGCGAACTGCGTTTTCAAATTTAAATTAGCATGAATATTAAACTCAAATTACTTTCACACCGCGCCACCTCCAGGTTTGTACATATTTAATTAAAGGCGGAGCAGTCATTGTGCCCCAAGCCCGGAAACTTTCGAACACACATGTTTATGTCCTGCCATACGGTAGTGCTTTTATTCCGGTTTTGGTTACTTTCCCCATAAAACCCACTCGAGCTGAAGCCCCTCAACGACATAATTTACAAAGCGCTTTGGCAGCTGTCTACCTCTGTCTGCAGTCTCCCGTCTCCCGACTCCCGGTTCCTCCTGGTTCTCGCTCCTGGTTATGGCTCCTGGTTCTTGGCTCCCGGCTCCTCTGCCTCCTTACCGACACTTCCGACTCTCCTGCGCGTCCTCTTATCGTTGTCAGTCGCAGTTTGTGTTTGTGGAAGGAAGGAGGTATCCAGAGGAAGTCGGAGGAAGCAGAGCATTCCAAGCGCATTTAATGCGCATAATGTCAAATGCAACAAAGCAACGGAAACAACAAACCTCAGTACAAAACCGCAAATGGAGGAGAAAGAGCAGAAATGCAGAGAGACAAGGGGCTTTCTTCTGCCGAAGCTGCACACACACCAAATTTTTAAGCGAGCTCAGTGGACTTGAAATGGTTTTTTTATCTTGTAAATTTTAAGCCAACATGTTAACAGGCTAATCGGCTGAGTGTTGTCTTTATTGGAGAATTTAAGGACAAAGGATTCAAACATTAACAATGTGGAAAGTATGAATCTTAATCGTCCTATGTACTTCTGCTAGACTTTTTTCAATTGGCCATTGGCTGTGGCATTCAAAGAGAATGGAAATATCGTTGTACTTGTATATATCAAACTAATTTTTTCCACATTCCATACTGTCTAACGATTTCACTTCCTTCTAACCCTTCCCAAAAACTACTTTATATATTTATACAACCATTTAAACATTCCCCATCATTTTGAGGGCTTGCGAGTGCGGAACCAAGCCCAGATAAATACTGGCGCCCAACTACTTTGAGTGTGCATGGGGGCATGTACCTTCAGATAAACTTTTATTGATATAAAAAATTACCCACGTAAGGCAAACAACCGGGAAGGCAAAGCGAGAATTGGTAAGGACAACAGTTCCGTTATAACGGAAGCGGAACACGGATGCGGATGAGGATTCACTTTCGATTGCACACTTGAGTCGAGAGCGGAAATACTTGAATGCTACGGTGTTCCAACGTACCTTTGGCATTATCTTGGCCCAGCGGAGTGCCAGGTATGTGTGGTGTTCAAGATTTCGTGCGTTGTCTGAGGGTTTTTATTGAAGCTGAGCTGCTTTTCGCTGGCCGACAATGAGGCCCAAAGGATACCGTATTGCGCGAGCGCGGCATTGGCAATAAATTCACGACGAAACTTTTGGCTACTTGGGGTTCTCCTCAGGTGGATGCCCCAATAAATATGGGCTCACGGGTCAACTGGCTGGTCACAGCTTCATTTATTTATGCACGTGGAGTTGTAGACAGCGCACAAATTCGCACGGAACTTTTATTGCCACTTGTATCATGCGGTGTGAAATTAAATATTTAACGTGATCTTGGTGATTTATTATTTTCGTCTTATTGATTTATGTGGGCCATGTGGAAAATAACACAGCCGCCTAGTTTGGCTACGATTTATGGCAGCGTTTTTATTTAAGCGACTTTATTAAAACTAGTTACTATTCTCTACGACTAAACATTTAACTGCCAACTGCGGGCAGATGCAATTTTAATTAGCAATCCGATTTCCGTTACTAAAAAATCTCGCTTTAGGAAAATGTCATCGACACACGACACGACACGAACAATTCAACGAAACTCACGAACGCACTCACGAACACTCGCTCTCTCGCTCACTCTTTCGGCTGGGCAGCGAGGGAAAACTCTAAAGAAAACTCTGGCTTCGGCGGCGAGCGTTCGAGGGAAATCACATGTTTCATGTGCAGAGTATAAAAACAAACTGAATGCCGATTCCACAGTGCCGACAAAGCCGACCGACTAACATATATTTTCCCAATCCCGATGTTACGGAGTAACATCTCTGTTGGAGGATTTTCCGAGCGGGGAAAGCTCAAAGCTCCTCTGTAAACCGGCTAACAGTGCGACCCACAATTGGGCCATGTTATTTTGGCCCGTTGTACTTTTTTGGGCCAAGTTCCCACATAACTCGCACTTGTCGGGGGAAATGGAAATAAAAGTAAAGACAGACAGTCGTGCAACCTCACAGTGCAATTAACGCTTGTTTATGGCTGCCCAGCCTCCATTCACTGCGATTCGTCACCCAACTCAGCTGTAAATTTGATCTTCAGTTTTGCGGCTCGCCACAAATCACTTATGGGGCTGTAATTAAATTCATGCTGAGCAGCAACAGGTGTGCGGAAACCACAGGAAACTTGCGGCTCTTCAAACTTAGCAATAAGCCACAGACTTGCAAGCTACAAATCATAAATGTGTAAAGGAAGCTGGCAAAAAAATTGAAATATTAATCTGATTAAACAAAACGAAAAATAAAAAAATACAAGACTATTAGATACCCGTTAGTAAGCTAGTAACTAGTTACTAAGCCAGTGCTAACGTTTTTTGGCACATCGAGATATGAATAGTAAGTTGACAACTGCATATATCCTAATCAAGAATTTATGTTTATACGTTAAAGGATCTGAACTTGTTCAACTACCATACGTGTACATACTTTTTACCACCTCTAGTAAACCGTTTTACGTAACGGGTATGTTTTTTTGTTTAAAATTTTAAAATCAACCTTTATTAATATGTACGTCTGGTTTAAATAGTATCATGTATTCATTGTAGTAAAATTTATCTTTGCCTACAAAATTATTAAATATTCCAGCGAGAAAAAATTATAAAATATTTTAAATAGTTTTTTAATAACCTTTTCTTGAGAAACTGATTAGCACACTTAAATCAGTTTCTGTGGTTTTATTTCTGTGGTTTCATATTTGATAGAAAATTTAATAACGAAGCAATTTAATGATATTTCATGATACATATATGGCTTAATAATTAGTTAGCACTTAAGATCGTTCACCTCATTCGCCACTAAATCATTTTAAGATAAGTGATATATAGGAATCCGTAAAGAAAAACAAATAGATATTTGGCCTGAGCTCAAGCTGAGCCAATAAATCAATTCCAACCAAAGTCGGCCGGCACCCAAGACGCTTAAGGTTAGCACAGGCATTCCTCCTCTGAATTTCATTACGAATGCCAGACACAGGGACACGCAGCTGGATGGCCACTCAAGCCAAACAGTTTGCCAGGACGAACGGGCGAAAGCATCCGAGGACCAAAGGACGCCGGACAGGCATTCAAGTTGCGAGGATAGGACAACAAAACAAGGCAGCTGCCTCCAGTCAAGTCAAGTGGAAAGCGGGCCTGGTGACAAGGGGCAAAAGTGTGTTAACATACTAATATTCACTTTGCATCTTAATCGCAGTTGTCCCGGCCAAAGGATGTTATTGCTTGGGAATGGGATAGCCGAGTGTCCGCACGGCTATTTCAAGTGCTGTCTGTAGTTGATATAATCAACATTATGCGGACGTATTTATGCGGCTCATGTGGAGGTAATTTGTCGAGCAATTTGACATCAATGAATAATAATAAAGCAAAGGAAGTTGATGCTTAAATTTGTAAGCCTACCTTTGGATAGTATACGACACTTATTACCTAAACGTTTTGATGCATGTTATAAATTAATTAAGGTGCCATTTAGAAAACAACATCCTTTTTAAACGTTTAGTTTTTTATATTTTCAAAATAATATTAATGCGCCATCTGTTGCTCTGTTGAAGAGCTAACGAAAAAGAAGTCTCCAAAAAAAGCTCAGCACAACCAAATACAATAAAAGCTGACAATGTCCTTTGAAGCTCACTTGTCCCCGCTCAATTCACCTCCTCGTCCTGTCGCACTATTCATTTTCCGTCCCTTTCCTTTGAGCTTGAACTGCGAATAACAAGGTGAAGGCATAAGCAGCACGAACACGTGGTTGAGCCACACGTAAGAGAGGAGAAAAGAGAAAGGTAGGTCATGAAAACTGAAAAGAGAACGAGGAAACTGACGGAAAAGGCGAAGAACCCAGATGAAAACATGTGCGACTCATTGCCAACTTCCAAGAGCGGTCATTGCTTAGGCACTATTCACATTCAATGTAACTGACATTTTCTGTGGCCTTTTCCGTGGCATTTTCGCAGCTTTTCCGGAGCATCGTGTCCCTAGTTGACCTCCGTTGGCCTTCAGTGCTGCTGCTGCTGCTGCTGCATTTGCAACTGCCCTCTTGCCTAATTGGCAATTTCAGTGAAAGCAAATTGCCGTGGCCGTTAATGGCGGCCGTTTCTGTTGGCTTCCTGTTGATTTCAGACTAATGAATTTAACACACGCACATTCTAAATGCGGAAAATTAAATTAAAAATCCAGGCGATGCTCAGGTCTGCCATCCCATGAACTTGTTGCATTAATGTTTTAATGAGACCTTATGACGCAACGAGGCGTATACGTAATGTGCGCAATGACGCGCGCCAGAAAGTATGCTGCACAACACATTAACCATCCAAGGAGCAATGCCTTTAAATGGATTTACCCTTGTGGTTATGAATAGCGAATCGCTTAACGGTTGCTGAGTAGGGACTTGCGACGGAGTGTGCTTGGAAAATGTTATTAAGTTGTTGAGCAAGGCAACGCGCACTCGATTTATCGAGTTTGCTTGCGGAGCAGCCGCATTGCGAACTAGCTTTGCAAATTGCCAAGTCCATAAATTCAGGGTGAGGAAATTTGTCGACTTTATAATCATATAAACTGCGAAACTGAATGTATTATTCATATCCGACGCAACATTCATCCGCACTAAAGTGGGCCAGCTTGGTATGTTTGCGCCCCTCCAAGTATTTTCTATTCTATCCACTTTGCTTTTGGAGCAAATAAAACAGCCCAATAGCATTATTCAAATTTGACCAAATGTTGTAGGCATAAGCAGAAATTATGGTTGGTCATTCTCTTTCGCCTGGCAAAATACCTCTTCGTATTTGGAATGTAAAACAATGATATGCCTTTCTAGGAACTCAATAAGTGTGTACAGTACATAGGTAAGAATCTTGAAATCTCACCAAAATATTCATTTATTGTATTATTATTTGCATTGTAGCTGCTCGTAAAAAATGACTACCCAGATATACTCTTTTATATAAGACAATTGAAACGTATCAGTAACAATATTTGTTTCGAATTATCAGACAGTGACGAAAATTCCCCCAAAAGCTGTCGAAACTGAAATGCCAAAGAGACCAAGAACACAGGCTAAAGAGATTAAGCTCGCTGCTAATTGCAACGAACAGTTCCACGTCGGACTCACACATTGTATCTCGTACTTTGACATTGACAGCACATATCCCAGAGTTTCGCCAGTACGGGGTATCAAACTCGCACGTAAAACACAATTAGGAGGCACGCACACGACGCAGAGCATAAACGTAACATAAACAATGCGAAAACATTAACCATAACACAGGACGCATCGCAGGCACTGCGAAATTTGCGGCAGGATGCGGGAAAACCAGAAGTTATACACCTGCAGGACCCAGGAGAAGGGTCGTCCTTCGGCCGTGATGATTTGCGGCATTTTTATGATTGTTTTATGGGCGTGTAAGGGGAAAGATGAAATGCGGCCCATGAAAGCAAAGACCACTAAGGAATGCGAAAAGTCATTTGCGAATTTCACAAATTCCTTCGAGGAATTCGCCGTGGAACAACAAACGCAGACAAAAGGTGTTCTCTTCCAGATAAAACATTATTAATAGCGCACCAGTCAAGAGGCAACTTCGTGGTCTCCTCACAGACAAATAACCAAGTTTACACATGATAAAGTCTATTCTGCGCAAATTTATATTGTTACTTATACTTACCACAGTGAAGGGCGAAAATCTTACGTTAATTTAGACACTTTTACTCACCTGAAAAGAAAGACGAACAATTTATGAAACAATGAAATAAGTACTCGGAGAAAAGTTCAGAAGTTTTATTTCTTAAGATGGACATGCAGAGATAGAAAGATGGTTTATGGATATTTTATTTACAATATATATAATAAATTGTAATGATTATATTCTTAAGACATACCAGATTGGTCTCGATATTATATACAATGATTTTCAATATTTTGGGTAATAATTTGGCTTTGTTGCATGGAGTGAGTATGTACTCAGACAATAAATATTTTATTTTATCTTATCCTTTTTCAACGTCCAACGTGTCCAACGTGAGGTGGGTGTGACTAGAAACTAAAGCTCTTAATGTTCTGCAATAGCTCTTGATATATGAGCTGGTGCTGGGTGGCGGTTTTGTACCGACTTTTATGGGCTATTGTTGAGGGATTTTTTGCCGTGAAGAGGTAGAGCTTTGTGTGCTTATGGCAATAAAATGGCTTAAACGCTACATAAGAGACTTGGCCAAACGCTGCGCATAGTTGAGATCTCAGCCACGAAACGCCGTTAAAGCGACGTTAAACCCAGTCTAGTATTAAACAACCCCACTTTACTTTAGCCCGGTGATAATCATTCATTTCAATTACGCGCTCGCACATTAACAGGGGGTGGAATCCATTGCGAGACCGGGCTTAATTAATGGTGTTCCCACGGACTGGGGATGCACCAAGCCAGGAGCTGACAAGCCAATCGCCAGGGTGGCTGCTACCCATTGGTGTAATCAGCAATCAAAGAGGTGCCGATATCTACACACCGAAATTAAGGGAGAGCCGAGCATAATTGAGTTATTTGCACTAATTGGCATTCACAGGCTGACGACGTAAATTGACTGAGCTGCAGGCGAAAGCCTCGAAAGTTTGCACAGCAAACTCACGAGCCTGCTGACTTGTTGGCCTGAGTGACTCGAACTGCCACCCACCGCATTGGGCCACTCATATTTCATTCAAAAATTTCTGAGCCAAGTTTCCGGATGGCAGCTACGTGCCACATCCTGCCGACCGAACCCAAGCCACTTGCATTACAAACACGCTGGCCACAAAACTCAAACAATTGTTGAATCGGCCTGGATGGTTTATGTCTATAAAGATAGGAAAGTGCTATGAGTAGGCGTATTGTTCACATAATTATCTCTACTCATCTATTTCAAATTAGCACTTGGGCATGGCATTAGCACTTGGGTCCTTCAGTGGTTTCTCTGAACTACACTCCTATATCCAAATCCCATTAAATCCGCTCGGGGGGCGATACCATAATCACAGACCGCACTGGATAACAGGATAATAAAAGTCAAAGTGCTGAAGCAAAATTAAATTGACCTCGAGGCGGTTCTTCCAAGCAAAAGCGATTCTGCGCGGCAGTCAAATTTGATTCAAGCTTTTGCCAAACATTCAAGAGCTAATTTAATAGCTGCAGCACATGGCGCTCAGATTTATACTTGTGCAAATTTGCTGGATTTATGAAAAACAATTACGCATAAATTGCGTGCTTAGTTGAAATGTGCAAGCTTGGGAATAGAACGATTTAATAAGTGTAAATCCGTGGTAATAAAAAACTCATTGGTGCATAAATAGCACGAAGTGGAAGTAGAACCTTATAAATCGACACAAATGAAATTTGCAATTTCACAAGCAGTGGAAAAATTATGATATATTTAAAATGAAATTGATTCCCGTTAAAAAAGCTAGATTTTTCATTAATTAAGAGAAATATGCATATAAAATGTAAACTCCTTTGTTTGCTTTAATACCAACTTTTTCCGGATAAAAGGTATGGTGAGCCATTTAGGAGAATGTCTCGTAAAATCAATGCCAACTTTCAATGGATTTTTCGTCCTTGATAGATTAGCTGTAATCAGATGGGGCTTATAACACATTCTTGTGTGTCACGTAGCCGCAAAAACAAAATCGCTTAGGGAATATTCCCCTTTGTCACGCCTCTCTTCGGATAAAAGCAAATATTTATGTATATTTCAACGCACGCAATCAGCCAAAGCATACAAAAAACACATAAATTCGCCTAAAGGAAGGCCAACCAACTGAATGCCAAACCACATGGCGCAATTTGCCTTGGAACCACCGGCTCTCCCAGAGAAAACATTCGCATATAGAATGAAGTAAAGCCAAGATGCAAAAATAACAATAGTCAGTCAAAATGCCCTAACTGTTTAGGAAAAAACATTATGACGTGGTGTCTAGAAGTTATTCCTGCGGCAGCTGTATGGATTCATACATGTTGACATATAAAATCTCGAGTGAGTTAGCTTTAAATAAGCATCTATACAATTCGATGTCCTGGCCCTAATTAGACTACGTCCTATACTACACAAAAATCCTGGCAAATTGCTATAAATTTAAAGTTTAAGAATAAATCCTTTAACTAAGTCGGAAATGATAATTACGTATTTTAAATGGCGGTAGATATGTATATATATTTTTCGCTTATAATGCTTCTGCTGAGGGGAGAAGGAAATGCATACCTCATTTGAGGGATAGTTTTCCCCAGTGTACGGAATGCGAAAGCCACGGGGCCTTGATCCGCGATCCGCGATCCGCAAACCCCTAAACCAAACCCAATTCGAGCCGTCACTCACCTTTCATCCAGACGCATACTGCTGCGACTGATGTCACTCCAAACGGACATGGAACGCGGTCGCTGGAAAATGGACTTGGAGAAGCGGCGGACCGCCGGGGCGGGGGGCAGCTGCTGCGGAGGGTAGCCGGCCAAGTCGTTGAGGTCCTCGTTGAAGTTGACATTGCGCTGCAGACGGTGATTGAGGCTGGGCGAGGCCACCGAGGGCATCGAGTAGCTGCAGGTTTGATTATCGTCCGACATGGCCAAAGCGGTGTAGCTCACTTGGAGGTTCTGGCTCATGTCCTTCGGCACGGGGGGCGATTCGAGATATGTGTACGATTCTGACCAGGTCACCGGTTCTGACCAGGTCTACATAATTTAGCTCGGTTCTCACACTCGCGGCTCGCTGTCACTGCTTACTTTTCACTTTTCCCGGTCATGCTTTGTATCTCAGAGATGCATCTGCACCGAGTACGGGATGCGGACTGCGAAGGCTTGTTTATTGTCTGGGCTCATGACATGTCCGACACTTCATTAAGCACAATCAGCCCAAACAATTGGCTGTCTCTCTCCGTCGTTTGATCCCGCTCTCGTCTTTAGCCACATCGCTATTTTCTGCAACTAAGTGACATTGATAAATGGATGACCCGTGACCCCTCCACTGTCTCACACTCGTCGCTTGGTTAATTGACTGCAGCCGACTTGCAGCACGCAAAAATGTGCAAAAGTTTAGGGTTCAAATACCACGACGATCAATCAGACAGCCATTCAATCAATCAAAACCCATGAAAATCTCGAAGTAGCTTTGGGAAATCCCTACAACAGGCTTAAACATAATTGAGGTTACCCAAAATTTGAAGTTTTAATGATTGATTTATTGCTATACCTCACAATAAAAACATAATTGAAAATCATCAAGATATATATTGTTATATTAAACAATAAAATACATAAACTATTACTTTTACTCACAAACAACCAAGGACTTTCCTATTATACATAAATTAAACTAAACCTTTTCTACATGTTTACGTTATATAATTAATCTCGTGGTACTGAAAAGATAAAATGGCCCTTGTTTATACAAAACTTTCCATGTTTAATTTTATTAATTAATCAAGTTATGTTCTCCTAAAATAAGTTAGTTAACAGACCCTTTTCAAGCTGAAATGCGCCCGAGGCGTGGCGAACAGCGCTTCTCATCAGCATAATGAAAAATAAATTTCAAAAGGACGCACCCACGCACACCCCAAAACAAAAAGCTGCAGTTTTGCCAAATGGCGTAGACGAGAAATGAACAAAATTACAATTTCTAGCGCCTTTTTTGGGGACACTCCCATTTGTCGGTAGCTTTTCTTTAACTGCTAAATTATCTCTTACCCCCCTTTATGCTGTATTAAGAAACATTTTATTGTACTCTTTTCGGCTAGTTGAGTTTAATGTTTTGCGCCCAACAATTATTTAAAGAAGTTCTTGCCCGAAGTGAGTTAGAAAGCTCCCCAAGGTCATTTGCATGCTAAACCATAACTTGGCCAACTAAGTGCCGCAATTAACAAATGTAAAGAGTGCTAAACTGGAGCCACGCCCACTTTCTCCTAACAGTAACTTTAGTGTTGCACGCGATTTGCCAGCGAAAGTTTCCCAAAACCAAGACATTAAGTGGTTCAGAGTCAAACGATATTAAGTGGACCGGATTTTGGGGCCAATGTATTTTGGGGACTCTTGCAAGGTCACTATTACAAACGTATATTAAATAGCATACTTTATGGGTGCCATCCAAAACAGAAACAAATAAAAATGTGAAAAATAAACCCAATCTCGGAAAATAAATATATCTGTTTACCATGACCTTCTTAAAGGTATTCGATTATATACCAACTTAATGCTCGTACTTTAAAGCAACTTTTCTATCATTTGACTACAGGACAATTGAAAACCCTTATAACTTTAACCTTTCTGATTACTAAACTAAATATTACTGCCAGTAATTTTTATAACTGAGAACCTTTATAGCCCTACATATGTATCATAAATATTCAGACACATAATATAATTCTGAAAATAGGCTGCCCTTTATTAGCTAGCTGTGGCCGCAGAACAATTCCCATGTCTGAAATTCGACGCACATAAGCAAAGTTGCCTCCTTATCAATTAATGAACTTTCTCACCCCGAGTCCGGAAAGCAGGAAAAAGGCTGGATTTTTCCGGGAAAGTGAAACATATGACAATAGTTTCCTCCTCGTTATATCACCACAGAGAACATTTATTGTTGGGGCCGAAAAGGAAATGTCTTTCAAAATGGCTGACAAACAGAAGTTCTGTAAACATGCGGGAATTGTTAGAAGGAGGCTGATTGGCAAGGGGGCACAATAAAAAATGTGTTGGCCTAGCATGTGTTGGCCATAAATTAAATGGGGTAAAAACAAAGCCAGGCCCCTGAATGAGCACATAATATAATATATGGCGACATGTGCGCAACCAGTCTTGACACTCCTTGGAGGGAAGTTCCCCTAAAGCTAAAGGTGAATCCGCTTTCTATGAGTCTTTTATTCTAGGTTGACATCCTAAGTAAGCCCATTAAAACGATTCTGTGTGATCTGCTCGTTGTCTGAGTCCCACCCACACCATTTGCATGTGAAATGAATATCCTCCTTCTAAAGAACTGGTCAAAAGTTGTCAGCATTCTCTTACCCTTATCAGCAGCGCTTTGAACCCAATTTTTGCACAAAGCGTGACCTTTTCCCCCATTCAAAAGGTTCAGGAAGAAAGGCCACAAGATGTACCAAAACAGCTTCCATGGTTAGTTTATAAAGTTCTTATGCAAACATTTATTATTATTATTATTTAAAGACTTTGATTGGAATCGCTTCTTGCTTCGGCTTCATATATTAAAATCAAATACAAACATAATCACTCTTTAAAACTAAAGGAAGATTACTGCTTGCTGTAAAATGTTTGCTATTGCAAAGCTTCTTTAATCTCTTTCATCAGCCAGCTTTTCACCCACTTTCTTTTCATTGCATTTCATTTTGCTCTCTATCTCTAGAATGGTATAACACTTTTCCCTAATTCTTGGCCAACATCCATGAAAGAGTTTTGTTTTTCCCTTTCCCTTTTCCATTTTCGGCGGTTACACTGGCCAAGTTGAAATTGATTTGTGGCTGCTGAGAAAAGTTAAACTTTTTGCGGTCGGGAAATTGAATTTTTATTTTTTACTTTGCCATGCCATCTTTTCTGTTTGCATCTCGATATGAGGAGAAAAGTTATCCAAGAACCACATATTCGCGTCGTTTTCACACCTGCCTAAAAAAGGGTATAAATAAGCAAGTCAAACGAGTTTGTTCGCCGATTCAAGTAGACATTCTATATCTCAAACTTAACGTTTGGTTTAGCATCCATGTGTACATTGTTATTCCACATTCAGGGCAAAACTTTTGACCAGCAGAAGGAAAAGTTCAGGAACAACTTTCACAAGTGGATGCACATTTGTATACTAAAGTTGCTAACCGAACTGACATTTCCGTTCATAGATAATTTAAGTTCTTTAATATTCAAGCTGAATCTAATTTTCCTTAAAGAACTAAAAGGATTATTCCAAATAAGGCTGAATATAGAGTAGAAAATGGCAGCAAAAAATCACTTTGCTGCCAAAAAAATCTGAGAAATGTAGGGTGGAGTCGACGATGAATTTCTCTCGATGAATCTCCGGAACTTAACAGACAAATAATATATAAACAAACGATGCCCCTGCTGAGTGGGCGTGGGTTCAGATTCCGAGGAAAAAATCAGAAAATAACAGAGGACATACAGCATGGGTTAATACAGCGTGATAAGTTGTCTGTGTTATACATTTAGCCAAACAAACAACCAGGAATTGAGTCAGTCTGGGCACTCAAGTAATTTTTTTCTGCCGCAACCGTCATCACTTATCAGATAAAAATAAGCATTAAGATGTTTTTGGGGGACCCACAACAAATGTCAACCACAAATGCTTTAGGGCAGAAGTTGAGGCAAAAGTTGAAATGTTTTACCAGGGAGAGATTGGATTATACGATTTTTATTTGTTTAAGACCAGTTTTGCCCCAGATCCCAAAAGTAAATCGAATAAAATCATCAAAAAGTGTGTACAAAAGAAAACAAAAAGCAAATAATTTCCAATGCAAAAGCTTTTGTTTAATAAAATCATTTGTCATATATGCAAATCAGTATTAGTTTAAAATGTATTTTTAAAATCTGTCAGGCAAATGGAATTAGCCAATGGAATTACCGCAAACAAGCCCAGTTTTCATTTCAAATCCTAAATACCGACAATGCCAAAATGTCACCAAATAGCTTGCAAACATTTACTGAACCCTGAACTTTGGCTCATTAGTCAATTATACGAGAGAAGCCTGGCGATGCTATCCACAGAGGGATTTACAGAGTGCCAAGTGAATATAAAAGTAATCAATCTAAATGGGACATGGCAAAATCACTCTTAGGACAACAAGTGGAAATTGGCCAACTTTAATTAATCTCAAAAGGCGCAAACGCTATAAATTTGCCTAACTGCAGCCAGTTCCTGGTGGGAATACAGATACTTTGTCTGTTTGAGTTTCAAAGTTCTTCATTTGTAATGCATGAGAATGGCTGCATTGAGAAGGTCGTATGATTTGCACATACATATTTCATAGAAGAAGTATGTAAAAGTTCTATGCCAGATATTTCAACCTATCCGACCTTCTGCTTTTTTTGTGTGCGGCCTACCCGTAGATTAACTCGACCTTTTGCCAGCCTCTGGCCAAAATCGCCCTTTCCACTGGTGATGCGACGTTAGCCAGGGATTAGCCTAGCCTGTTACATCCTGTTTCAACCCCGCCCCCTGGGAGCCCATCCAAAGGTCCCAGCCACGTAGCCACAAAAGTTTTTGCCGCATTCCCCTCGTTGCTGGCCGTTTTGGTGGTTTTTCTCAATTTTGTTAAGCTTTCACTTTTAGCTTTTTAAGGTATTTTCCCAGCTTACCCAGTCACTGAACTGGCTGCCCATCTGCTTCCCTTATCTTTCTAATTTTCCGATTACTCTTGCAGCCTCTGGAGTAGGAAAATGAGCAGGGAATTAAATGCAAAATATTACTCATACGCCATGTGTGCCGCTCGCCTTAAAGGACTTTTACGACCCTCCCATTTATGTGCTTCTTGCCTTTGGTTAAGCTAATATAGGTTTGCTTTTTATATTATTTTTATGTTTACTGTTATTTTAGGTTTTGTGGGTTTTCGATATCGTTACTCTTTTGCCATATCCGTTTGCAATTTATTTTATTCACCAAGAGAAAATGCTGGAGTTGACTTTATTGTCGGGAACATAAATAAGTTTGAAAGTACATTAAAATATAATTTGATTTTAAACTTTAGGCAAAATGAATTCAAAGGAAAAATAAATGAAAATCGTTGTTTGATGTTTCAATATATTATTTTAAAGCTTGATTTGATTTACGTAAAAATTAAACTAAACAATATGTAACTTATAAAATACGTCGTATCAAAATAAGTTTAACTTTTATAAATAAATTTCAACATAATTCACACCTTGAATTGTCACATTGCATAAACTCCTTTTTTTTATGCAATCTCTTTACTTAACTTAAATTATTTTTAGGTTTTAATTTTATTTTTCATAACATTCAGTTTGAAAATAGAAGAGCTTAACGAAAATTTCCCTAGTTAAATTTTAGTTATGTTAAAAAAACTTCAAGAATAAGTTAATCGATTTTGTTGAAAAAACTATCTACGATAAATTATAAGTTTTAAATTAGTTCTGTAACTGCCGAGACCTTTGGCAACCTAATTAACTTTGCCTTCGTTGCTCCCATTTACCAAAACAAGCCACAAAAATGGGGGCTGCACATCGCCGAGTGGCTTAATGAAAGTGAAAGTAAATATATAATAAACTTAATTGGTATGCAAATAAGCGCTGCTTGTCCAATTTCATTTAAATGGGCGCAGCGCAAAATACAAATCAGGCTGCTGAGGGTCGACTGCATCGATGGCAGCGGACGGAATGTGTCATAAAACCTAATTGAAAATTTCAGCCACGAACGAGCCACTGACAACAATCTGTGTGCGGGTGGGTGTGGCAAGAAATATTGTCGGGTGAGCGCCAGATAAGCAAAATAAACTGCAGCATCCCATGAGCCGTGGTGGCATGAAGCTCGTTGCAATGGCCAAAACGAAATGTGTCAAGGCGATTCGGAGGCAACAAACTACAGCGAACTACCTGAGGGGCCTTTCACATAAGCAAACACGACAGCATATGTAAAAATAAAAATGTTCACTTGAAAATAATTCGCTGTGCTCGGTAAACAAAGCCAAGGGACAACGGGCGGATCGATTTTGGACGAAAAAAAGGAGTTCCTTCAAACGCTGCGCACGAAAGTGTTCTACAAAGTCCTTGTTTGCAGCCACGCACTTGATGGAATTCTCGATTTCCAGCACACTTTTAAACTCTCATATTTTTTACGGTTTCTCGACGTATTTTTCGTTGTTTTATTTGAGCATGTTCTCATATATTATCATTACTTTCCCACGAGTCCAAGGACACACAATAACTTTCACTCTCTGCAGCCCAGCCTTCGTTGTTTTATATTATATTTTTCCTTTTTGGGCCTGACATTTTCCACTAATTAACACAACAAATCCGGCCGACACGTGGGCGATGGCCTCGTTTGGCACACCACAAGCGCTAGCAGGATAATGCCGTTCAAATACACCCTGATTAATTCGCGAAGGTGACAGTCGCGCACACCATACCGCATATATTCAGCTCGATTTTAAGGATATATCGCTCGATTCGACGTCGAGGCGTTCTGCATCCAACTGGCAGCACAAACGAACTGAGGCTCTGCTACCAATCTTTTCGTAACTGGCTCCAGCAGGCGTCCAAAGTCACGCACCACCAGGAGCAGGACGACCCACCAGGCGTGCCTGTGTGCGTGAATCTGTGTCTTGGTCCTTCAAGCCCGCTCTTCGTCGGTGCTCTTCTGCATGTCGGCTCTCTTAAGCGACACTGAATGCTGCACGCAGGTTGCTAGAGCTAGAGTTGTCAGCTGGACAAGTCTGCATAATGAATTAAGGTATCGCCAAACAAAGAGGCTCAAATCACTCTATAAGTCGTACCGATCTCACATTAAAACCGTTTAGTTTACTTTGGCTGTAATAAAACATCTTCCATGGAAAAACATAATATTTCCCATCCAAAAAAAAAAATAAATGTATTTATAGTTGTGTTAAAAATATGTGATTGCACAGATATTTAAGATCATAACATTTCAAAATCGAATGTACTCTCTTTCATATTGGCCTTATCTGACTATCTGCATATAAAAGTAACTTATTAAAAAAACTTATTTTAAAAAAAAAAGTACAATGAAGTGTGATATAAATTTACGAAATATGTACGCTATTTTACAACACAAAATCTAAAATCAAAATTGAGCAGTTCTCGGTCCCCCTTTACTCATGAGTTTTGACCTCCAGGGTAACAACCATCTTACTTTTCTTTGAATACTCATTGTATACCCTATTTTGGCCAGTGTACGGCCATTACTTTGTGAGCCTCAACTGTTGGCCAAAGCACGTGTTATATAAGAAACAAAGAAGCGTAAGAGCAGGCCGTGCTCTCCGGCTCAGAGAACTACGGGCGGTTGCTCCCGTAACCCAGAAGAAGGACAGCAACAAAACAGAGGGGCCAACAACGAATTTGGCGCGAAAGACACGTGCGGAATAGGAACATGAGGATATCCATTCCATTCCATTCCGTTGCGTTGCGTGTAAACATTGAAGCTTTTCTGTGACGTCAGTTGCGGCCTCATGACGTCAGATGGAAGAGCAAGAGAAAAGTCTACAAAACAAGAGGGGGCATGAAAGAACGACAAAGCTCCATCTGTGGGAAAAGCTGGGAAACCTACGGCGTTGTTCATGTTCTGTTGAAGTAGAAACTGTTAAGGATCCTAAGTTAAAAGGAAAGACGAGACCCCGAGGCGTTTTCCACTATTTTCATATTGCAGACACGTTTCAACCACTTATTGTGGCTAAATAAGCTTAAAAACGACTGCATTTAAAAACTTCCAATCATACTTAAGGAACCAAAAGGTGAAATGAGGTGCAGAAAAAACCAAACCGCCATCAATTCGTTTGGGAATTCAAAAACATCAAAATACAATAGGCTCCCCCACTTACTTTTGCGTATAATGGAAAGCGTATTGATTTCCATAAGTGATTGATGAACCCGAATTCTATGCGACCCGCCACTAATATAAATATGCATATGTACACGTAAACCAAGGTCTATGGTCTATGGACTAAAACAAAAGTGCAACTGACAGCGGTTGAGTGAATGTGGGTGGATGGATGTGGGTGTAGCCAAAGTACCCTTCGGTATCCTTCATTCTATATGCAAATCCCCAAACTTCTACGTCAGCCAGCTTTCTATCGAACTGCATTAGAATCCGCATTAATATTCAGTATAATCCAGCTTTAAAATTGGTGAAACCATACGCTTAGGATGAACAATTGAAAATCTATTAAGGCTTAAACTAGAATCATTGAAAAGTCTTGAAAGATTTATATGCGTTGAATAAAATGTTGTTGTTAGCTGCTCTACAGCTATAAATTGCTAAACTAAATTTCCATTTAAGCAAGAAGTGTAAACTATATTAGGCCCTATTGCTTAAGGTCGTTAAGGTCCTTGCAGCAAATTTCATTAGGGCCAATTCATATTTGAAATAGTTTGCATTACGGGCTTTTAGGGTCAAACGAAAAAATTTCAAAGGGTTTGACAGAGCTCAAAGATGTACCCGACTGGATTACACATTCCGGTCAATATGTGGAGCCCAAATGGATCCATTGATATGCCAAGGAGCAGGCCAGAGAAACCTCAGCAAACACTGCACCCAAGTGTTAGTAAATGGGCCTCTTATGTGCCCATATAAGTGCGTGTGTGGGCTGGAAATTTGTTGTCAATTTCCGGCAATTTGTCGTTGGCGGCCAAATCATTGTGATAAGGGCCAAAACGAAGACGGCACCAGCAATGGCAGGAGACTAACACATCCTGTAATGGATCCGCACGGCCTGGCAACGCAATCAACACAACATAATATAAAAGTAAATTAGAATGCTTAGATAGGGCGAGGAAAGCAGGAACTTTGGCGGGCAACTTGTTTTGCCGCTAAATGAGAGTCAAGTGCGAAAAAGTGGGAGTGAAGCGAAAGTGAAAGTGGTGGGAGAAAGCGAACCAGGCCATCGCGCACTAGCTGATGGCCCAAATTGAGTGCTTTAGCCACCGCCTCCGATGGCAGCTCGCTTGTCAGGTTGTTCCAATTATGCCAGAGTTCAAGAGCCCTCTGATTGCTTAATCTTGCCGGAATGCATTAGTGTGTCAGCCCAGTTAGCACGTACGCACTTACACGGCCCGCTCTTGCCGGCGTAATTAAAATGTCAAAACGAATTTCCATGCCACATTCCTTGGAAATACAGTAAATACAGCTCTAAGCCCAAAAAAAGAAAAAATTAAAATGCCAGGGCCTATCACTTCGTTTGCGGCTTGCCGTCTGTCAGCTCCAAACAATTGGGAAGAAAAGAAAAACTGGCCAACAAAAAAGAGCCGGTCGAACAGCCAGAAAGATAGTGCCCGGCAATGATGCAAAAGTATTTCAACTGCTTTCTGAACAAATAGAAAGCGACCAGAGATGACCAGCAGAGACAAGACATCGCTCACAAACAGGACAAGAGAGCGAAAAGAAGAGCCCACAATACTATTGTCAGAAGATAACAACTAAATGATACCCTTTGCAGAGGTGCAACGCAATTTTGAACTGTTTAGCAAGCATTTTGAAGAAGTATTCAAACTTTATATAAAAGGCATACATATGTAGTTAAAACTGATTAGCCGAGTAACGGGTATCTGATAGTCGAATCACTTAACTTATGCCAGTTTTTTCTTGGCATAGTTTGATAGGACTGTGCATAGAACTGTGCAATTATAGTTTGCAGGCTAAATATTTTTAAAGTTATTTTAGTAACATTTTTAGAGGCTAAGGTTTAAGTATGTTAAAATTTTTTCTGATATCCTCTCCTCCATACGCAAATATTAGGTATCATAGGCAGTTTAGAAGTTTCTCCAACCACCCACATTCAATTTGGGTATCATGAAAACCGCATTATTGAAATGGAAAGGCCAAACAACACAAACAGATCAAATCTAAGACCATGTGCGTACATGAGCTGTGACCCTGTAGATATGGGCATCCGAAATCACTTGGGACATTAATATAAACAAATTGGCACAGCGTGGCAAAAAATATAAAAAATATATAAATGTCAACAAATAAATAACTGTGATATTTATAGCCCCAAAAGAGTCAAATGAAATGAGAAACTTTAGACAGCACAGTTGAAATATTCGTACAGGAATTGCAACAGAAGGACTTTTTACCTCTTGGGATTTTGAATTGAGATTGCATTTCAGGAGAAGACAGGTTATGTTACCCTTCTACTGTCTATTTAAGTTTCGCAAAAATGCAGATGTGTATATATATTTGCACATACATATTTGAATTTATGTCTGACTTCATTTTAAAGGAGACGCAAACACGAATATATGGGCTAATGTAATAAAGGTTCGAAGTAAATAAAAAATTAACAAACCGGTTACCAATACCAAACGCATGACTTATACACAAATGGATTCACAACATAGCTGGGATACTGGTATTAATTATTTCTACAATTCACATCGGCTTCAAGTGGGCATTTGCATAATCTCTTTAAACTTTAATGGATACAAATTTTAAGGATTCATGGTAGGAATTCATTGTACTGACTAATGGAAAGGTAATTTTTTGCATGTAACAAGGTGTGGGATTTGATGTATTTTAAAAAGAGCCATTTGATATTCATCTTTCTCATTTGATATTATTTAAACAAAAATATCTTTAAAAAGCTGAACAACTGAAACTTTACTTAATATGTCCTTTTGACAATCATAGTATCAACTTCAACTTCATACCTCATATCCCTCAAACTTTTCTAAACAATTTAAGCAAAGCAAGATATTTTTTTTCTGGCAATACAGTATTTTATCGAGCAAGACGAACTACCGATGGTGAGAAAGCCTAAATTATTTTCCCAATCGCTTCGAGCTCACAGCATTCGACACGATTTGGCTTTTTTCATTAGTGTCAGGCTGCCAATGAATCGCAGGACGTGAAAATCGTGGAAATGCGGAAAACGCAGCTGCTGCCGACTCGTCTGGCTCATCAAAAGATTGAAAGGCAGGGCGCGGCGAAGGGAATATTCAAATGCCTAAACTAAATTGCATATTTATGCGAGTCCTGCGAGAGGAACTGCCTGCCACCGAAATACTGATACTGAGATACTACAACGAAATAAAGGAATGGAGGTGCGCTCGCACTGCTGGCATAAATTATGTAACATTTCACGTATTTTCCTTTTTTATTATACTCGTACTTTTTCATTTTTGCTTCGTTTTTTGACGGGTCGTGGCAGTTTTCCGCGAATCGCGACAATTGCCAAAAACGTCAACCCAAATTTCTGTTGTTTGCCCCAGTGACTGTCAATATTTGTTTTTGTTCATGTGTGTGCCCCGACTTTTGGGACTTTCGGCGAAAGCGTATTTTTGGTTACAAATTTTGATTGACACATCGAATTTAGTTTGAATTCTGTCCAGGCCCAAAAGTGGCGCATTTCCTGTCTGATCAATTAACTGAATCTTCCCGCAAATCCCAAGCCCCCCACGCCATACCCATTTATCCAAGCTTCGTGCTCTGCGAATCCAAGCCAGTTGCAGAAACCGAAGCCAAAATAAAAAGGAATCGCAAAGTAAAGAAATGGAAAGGAGACCCTGGCCAGCTTGCTCAATTATGCAAGGACGAAACGTGCCTGGAACTTGGTTAAAACATACACCGAGTTACAGCACAAGCCCCCTTTGGTGGACAACATTATAGGTGATGGATTTGAAATCATGCAGCGTTCATTTCATGGGCAGCGGCTCAGTAGAAAACAAAGTATTATTTTGTAGCACACTTTCAGCACTTTCAAACTGTACAGCTTATACTCTAAGTAAATAAAAGCGCATACCGTGTGTTCACTGTACTAACACGGAGACCTGCCTTGTTGAATTTTGAATAAGACTCCAAGCAGGGCCCCTAGAACCTTGGGGTTTTCTGGGGGAAAGTCGCAGGCCCGCTTGAGGGCTAATTGAACGCCATTTGGTTGGACAGTAATTGATGTATGAGTCAGCTATGGATATGCCCGGTCAGGCATTGGGGGATACTTTCCCGGGGACGAGGTGTTTCAAATGTCAAACAGGAGGGCGGAATGCTCCTTGGACTGTTTCCATTTCGAAATGTTTTGCGTTTCGCTCAATTCGACTGACAATGCATTTCGGTGTCTTGTTGTTGAAACCTAAAGCGGTGGTCCATTAGGAAATTGCGCCAAGGATGGGGAACGTAAAGAAATCAGATGACGGGGCAGTCAAGAGGTCACCGAAGGAGCAATGGACCAAAGGATGTCCTACCTGCCTGCAGTGAGCCAGAAGTGGAGGACAAACGTTGGAGGGTTCTCAGGTTGAAATGCCATGTTATTTCTCCCTGTGTACACTAGGCACGCCCACCGTCAACGCCTCCCTCAAGTGGGACCAAAGTGTAAACAAACCCGTTGTTCCACAGTGCACTTTGACACAAGTGGACAACAACAGCGAACACATCAAGGAAAATGAAGGAAAACTTTACTTTATTTACTTTTCTGCTTTTTTCTCCATTCTGCTTTCACCTCCTGTTCGATACTGTAGAACACCTTTGCTGCTGACCAACTGTTTGCTTTCACTTTCCACGGCTATTTTGGTAGCACTTTTATAGCCCCCGATGGAGGAGCACGTATTCATGTGTGTGAATGCAAATAAGCACAGACAAATGAACTTATAGTCTGTACCAGAAATTATATAATTTATAATTCTTAAAAAAAAAAATATAATGCCCCAAAATACTTATCTACAGAAAAGTATAATAGTTTTTTTTTAATAAAAAAACTATGTAACTTATAACTGGAAACTCTTAGTTAGTTTTGTAGTTCTGCTTTGGAATTAGTACCCCCACTCAATACCTAGAAAATAGTGATTGTGTGGCAAACAGAAAACGATACGCAAGTGCGAAAAGAGATGATTTCGATTCAGAAATAGAATTACATAGATAGAAATTTAAGGCAATTTTTTTTAACAAAGTTATATATATTAATAAGATGGGTATAAACACTTTTTTAAAGGAAATTATATTAGTATCTAGCTTGTTCTCTAAGACGAATCTCTGTCTAAGACGAAAGCAGTTTTCTGGCCTTAAGCTGCTACTTAAAAACGGCTTACGACATTTCAAATTGGTCAGCATTTTGTTATCAAATATTTACAAACCAAATGCTGTGATTTCTACTTAATTATGGTTTCCACGGACATGCAGATAAGTCAAACCAGTAAGGTATGTTATTTCACTTATTTATCTACAAAATTTAAAGTCAATTTAGAAAATAATAGCACGGTGGAAATTTAAACACCAATTAATCGCACATCGCAGGAAATTGTCACAATAAACATTGTTATTTAAAGCCAACCAAGTGCATCAGTGTTGCTGAACTAAAAAGGCCACAAGCCTATTTCACTCACTTTAGAAACAAAACATTTAACTCTTTGAGTATTTTATGGTTCGTCAATATCGCAGTCGGCAAATCCACCAAATCGAAAAAATTAATAACGCATCAGGTGCGTTGAATGTATATTTTTCCATTTCGCTGGCGCCCCATTGTTTTCCTGAGCCTGTCAGGCCAATTGCCGCAAAATGACAGAGCTAGCCAGAAATCCCTTTAAAATTTGCATAAATTGAAAGCCGCCCAAAGCGGTTTTAATGCCGTCAGGATTGTTTTGCCTGCTGGCCCGAATCCTGATTCAATCCGACAATCGGTCGTAGCATTCCGTCAGTCAGCCGGTCCGCAGTATCCTTCACTTCCACTTGGCTTGGCCTGATTCGATCCTGTTTCGTTTCCATTCCATCCAGAAAGGATATCCGCTTGTGTGGGCTGCGGCTCCTGGTCTATCTGCTCTGCCCACCTCTGCATACCTGATTCCCTTTTCTTTCAGTCCACGTAATTGCCAAATTTAAAATCGTCTCAGTCGCAGTCATGCATGGCCCAATCGCTAATTAAATTTACGCATTAGCAGAGTCCTGTATTCCTCTCTCACACAAACGCACACAGCAGAAGAATGTATTATTATGGCAGGAAATTGAAAAAGTCTGTATTGTTCCTTGTATATAGAAATTCGAGAAAGCGGGAGTTCGAGTTCGCTCAAGGGAACGCTATTAAATGCATCATTGACCAACAGGCGAGCTAACAAAAAGTGTACTTCGTCAGGTAGAAGAAAGGAAAAACTGGACGAAAACGTGGACAACTTCCAAAAAGTCAAGCGTTGCTCATGTTTTGCGCCACATTTGTTGGTACAAATAAAAAAAAGCTGTCAACACAAAAAACACGCATACCGCCCACACACACAGACACAAAGTCAAGGACCAGACAAAACACCTTTTACCCACACCCACACATCACACAGGAAGCAGCGAGGAAACTTTATTTATAATAGAATTTTCAGGCATGACTATACTCGATGGGGTCGATACCCCTCGATGGGGTCAGGGCCATGTAGATTTTGGCAGTACTTTAAATTTAGGAGCTAAAGTTAAGTTTTAAATTTACTTAGCTATGCTATATTAGAAACATAAAACGAGCTTAGTTACCCACTATTTACTATTAATACATTTTATTTACGGCATCAATATTCTAAAATATATTTTAGATTTGATTATTGACGAGTTCAAAATAAGTATTATAATGATACAAATACATATGAATGAGCACACTAAATATTACACTTTTTCTGCTTCCACAACAAAGCTTATATAAGTGATTTCAATATTTTTTGAAATACTTTTTAGGGTATATAAGTAGTCGTCCCGATCAAACGAACTCTTTAAGCCTGAGCCCCGTTCACTGGCTTCTGATGCTTTGCTTCTCACTGGTAGCAGCAAATTGCCTTTTTCGCACGTTGATTGATTTTGGAACTTTTACTTTGAGCAGAACTCCCTGAACCGCCCCTTAAAGTCCTTACTTTCAGCACAAAAGTGGTAATAAAATGGGTGCAATTCGGATGCCACCGCAATTGTTCGACTCGGTTTCGCCTCGGCTGACCTCCATCGATCCTGGCCCATCGCCATAGTATAGTTGCTGAACACATAATTATTTATTTACGAGTGTTCATTCATTGATGAACACAAACGCTGTTTATATTGCTCTTTTGCCCTTCGGACCGATTTCAAATGTGAGGGTTCAGGCCCATTCACCTCGCCCGAAGTGCGGCCTTCTTTCACTTCTTGTTGCCAGGTGTGTAAAAATAGCCAATGACGTTGCTAAAGTTGGGAACGGAAACATTCAGGATAACCACTCTGCATGCCTCTTCGCGCCAAATTTGTATATATAAAACTAATCCTATGACCGTGAATTGCAGTGGGAATAAAACATTAAATGGGTAAGAAAAGAAGTCGCTTAAAACATAACCGATTTCTATAATGCGACTATATAAGTCTACATTCGTTGGGAATAAGTACATATTATCAATTAAGTTAAGTACACTTTAATACTTTTAATATTCTTCGCTAGCTAGAGGATAATTGGAATAAGTTTCAGACTGTGGCGCTCTGCAGAAATCAACCGGCGTAACTTTATATTTACTCGGAGGATTAAATCACTGAAGCCGTCAGCCGTCGGCACAAACCGCCAGTCTTAATAGCGGAACACTAGGGGTCCTAAATTTAGAACTGTATGCATAATGCACACCATTTTACAAGCATTAATGCGACAGGAGAGCCTCCAAGGACCCTGCGGCGTGTACTTCATGTATTCGCAGACATATCCATTATTGAGAGCGCAATGGCAACAGCCTGTGGGTGCGTTGTACACAATGCTATTATAATTATAGTCGTGTGGATTAAGCCAGCCAGCCAGCTCCACCACCCTCGTCACTCAGCTGAGCTCCTCGAGGATTAACCTGGGACCGTTTGGGGCATGTGAGGAACCAGCACCTGTCCAACCTGTCATAAAGGGGAGCCGACCAAATGTGCGCAAATAACGTTCATAGGAATTGAGTCTACTTATTACCCTCCATTGGAATAAAATTTAGGTAAATCATAGATTAGTTGTGAGCAATTAATATCTCGAGAGCTAGGTGGCGCTTTGCTTCTAGCAACCCTGCTTTAGTTTTCACTTCCGGACTCACACGAGTTCGAATTTCCCTGTGAAAAGGCGCATGGAGAGAGGTATCTGATATTCGCGACAATCGACAAAATAAATAAAATACTTTTTTAAAAATTAATAGATTTTGTATTTACTTAAGTCCGCATAATGGGAGGACTTATTTAGGAAAACACATTAAAAGGATATTTTCATAGCAAAGCATTCAATCCTATGCAAAACGAGTTTCTTTAATAAGCGCTAGTCTGTATGCCCTTTGATAAGTACGGGGTATACAACTAATAACTGGCAGGCAGCACTGCAGTTGAATGCTAGTGGAAACTAGAAAAACGAGCAGCGGAGGAAACGATTTACATAAGTTATTATGGTAAACCACACAAGTGTGTCGGCTCACGTGAGGGATGTGTCCAAAAGATGTACGAATGTAAATGGAAAATGTCAGAAGTTGTATTTCACAAACAGGCCCAAACAAAATTTCCATATTCTCTGCTAAACAGCATAATCAGCACTAATGGATACGCTGAGGTATTTGGCGAAGGCCATAGCTGCACTTTCGATGCGGACTAACCAAGTCAAGAGAGAAAGTGCCACCTATCAGGTGCTCGCGGGAAAATTGTGTTAAACGTGCGAAAGCGTGTAATGTGCCGTTACTCAGCCTGGAAAAGCATTTTCCCAGATTTTCTCGCATTTTCCTGTGCAAACTTGTTGAGGGCATTACCCGCTGTTACTTTCATATTTTTCTTTGGGCACTTATGTATAATGAGGAAGTCTTTGGGCAAAAATCCTTTTTCAGAAAAGGTAAACAAAGGCCCAGCTGGCTTAATTGAACATTTTACTCATGTTACGCAGTGAAAAATTGTGTGCACATTTTCCAAATCATTTCAAGGGCGCACAACCAAGAACGTTGGTCGTTGGTCGGGAATTTGTTTGCTAATGAAGCCAAAGTGGATTGTATACGGTACCTTTAAGTGACGCGACCTCTGACCTTTATGAGCAGGTCGGAAATGTTATATTTGTGCAGGAATGCGGACAATTTCATCTGTTAACGAGGACCAACAAATTGCCAACTGGCTCGGCTCGAACGTGCGGCTATTAAAATCAGAAATTCCACAGCCATTTGGAGGGGCAATTAAATATTCTGGGCTTGGACCCCTCCTTGAAGGACGGATTAGGCCGTAAAAGTGTTGTAGTTAAGGAGCCATAAATCATGATCTTGCAATGCTGTCGTCAACGCTCACAAAACAAAAGCGCAATTTCCGCGTACATATTAAATATTTCACATAAAAGTAAAAGGGTTTTGCCGATAAGGTTTTACACTGTGTCACAAAGCCTTTAAGTCAATCCCGAAAGTCCTTTAGGAATAGTGGACATCTAATGCTCTAACCCCAGGACTCAGATATATTTGGTTTTTTGAAAAACAATATACACATTATTTAACACGCAAGATTAGAATTCCGTCATAATTAATGTTATTGAATTATATGTTAGTATGTTTAGCTTGCTAACCAATTTTCTTAGATTGATGCTTTTGTCTAATTTAGTAAGCATTGAAATATGTCCTGAGTTATATATCCATTTTACAAGTAGTAAATCCCCAACCTCAAGTGACGAAGTCCTGGGTAAGTTATCAAAAGTTAATAAAATGCGAAATTGAATCCGTCGTCGAGTGGTGTGTGGAGCGAGTAAATAAATTTGCACATATGCCAGCCTTTCTGTGGGTTTTGCGGCACAGAACCAAAGGCACTAGGGGCACAGGATCGCGTCGTTTGGGTGGCATAGGTAATAGCCTTGAAGCATTGGGGAGCCATTCAACAAGCGCCGGAGCTTACTAAGCCGTTTATAACCGATTTCTGGTAGGGAATCCCGGCCAGGCAGGACGTGCAGGCATCCGTGACACAGTGAACAACCCCGTCCCCAGTTCTGGGCCCTGGGCCATGGGCCATGTGCTATGGGCCGGGCTGGGCCAGGCCAAGTGGTTGGGACTACGTGGCATTATAAAGGCAACAGCCACGGCCACTTGCGCACGTCGCAGTCAGCTGAGCAGGGAAGAGCCGTGCGAAATTGGCAATGGCTGGGGCGGCCGGGCTTATAAAAAATTAAAATGTTTACGCTACATTAAATGCAAAGAAGGCATTGCCGGCGAATTATGATTTTGCGAGTGCCAAAACGCACACGGGCGTCCCACACGTTATGGCACCTCTGGGAGTGAGTGGGAACCACGTTGCGTATGAGCAACGAGTGCGCACTACGCTGCGTATGAGCAACTTGCGAGGCGTATGGTCCTTGTGTGCGGAACTTATGAAGTAATGACTGCTAACTACACGGCCTACACTCAACTCAACTCAAGCAATTTGCACAGCGCACCACCCGAATTGCAAATGTTTTTATTTGATACGCACAATTTTATACTTCCACAACATTTCCATGACGAACGGCGCTCGACTTTCCGCCATTCTCACACGCATCGACAGCTGAAAGCGTCCAGGTGGATGGATGCTGGGAATTATTGAGACCGTACCCTCATTTTTCAGGTAGTAAACCTTCGGCTTGATGGGGCACTTAAAGTAACTGCCATTGACCACGAGGTGGTTGTAGACCTCGCCAAACATCTTGAACAGCAGCGGATTGTTTAGGAAGTCACAGCCCTTTAGGTTCTCCATCTTATAGAAAATTCTCTGGGTTTTAATCACTTTCACTGTAATATCGATGGTGAAAGCAGGTGCCAGTTTGACCACTCGAAAGGTATAAAGCAGTTTCGTGTTCGGAACCTTGCGGAAATACTCAACGTAATCGTGGTCACAGTTCGTCTCCAGAGATTCCAGGATAAACTCTATGTTGCCCTTTTTAAAGACCATTGGCTAAGATAATTTTGGACACTCTATTTCAGTACACAAGATGCTTTTAAATTGCGCCTACCTCATTTATTGCTAGTACTGATAGTATGCAGGTCAGCCGAAAGAAAAGAATAAAACATCCAATGAAAGCCATCATGTACCTACTGACCAAAGGTTTTTTTTCTGACCACTATTCGACTGATGAGCAGTTAATTGCCCACCAATCCAATTAATGATTAAAGATAAACATGATTGGCGTAATTAATATAAAACTACCAGACACATTTGTTCAGTACTTGCCTAGGTACATGATACATGCTGTGCATAAATTATAAAATTCTCATAACAGCTTATGTGTAATAGTGGAATACAATTATTAGAACTTTTGGACACTTTTACCAGTTTGGATTACCAGTTTCTCGTTCTTAAGATTCAGTATTCAGGCGCTATTAGGCGCTTAAAAAAATGATGTGGACCACCAGATGATTACAATGTTTACCGAAAGATTTGAACAGCACGGATTGTTCAGAAATTAACAACTGTGTAACTTTCTATTATTTTAAAAAGCGTTTTAAAAGCGGTTACCAATTTTAACACCCGACCTTACGAAAATACTCCACAAAATCTTGATCATATTAAATTTTTACCGACTCCGAAATGAAATCCGAGTTGAAATTTAAATTATTTGATTGTTCGGTCTTTTTTGCAGACTGAACGACAAGAGAGAAACGCCACTGAACGCCAGGGAGCTGCACCTGAATAAATGTTTATATTTTTTCCACCACGATTCGAGTAATGGTATATTAATTGGCCACAATCCAATCGTTCAGGTGGAAAATAACTTAATAACTTTTACTTAATACCTTAAAGAGAGCGTTTTATTTATTAATGTTTAATTTTCGCGCATACAAAGTTTAAAGCGAGGAAATGGCAAACTACATTTATATTTCAATACCCTTAAACTGATTTTCAATCAGAACTTCCCTAAAGTAGTGAATGGCAGTTCAGGCAACTACCAGACACTTCCTGCAACTTCCTTCACACATTAGTAACTTTCTCCTTAATGACCACAAACTGCACAAACTTATAAAGTGCTCACACAGCTGAAATGGCAAACGTCTTTACTCAGTGCGTACAATTTTATACTTTCACCGCAGCAAATGGGCCTTTTTGGCTTCTTTATCCGCATCGTTAGTCGGAAGCGTCCAGGTGGACGGACCCGTGCCTTCATTTTTCAGATAGTAAACCTTCGGCTTAATGAGGCACTCGAAGTAACTGCCATTGACCACCAGCTGCTTGTAAATTTGGCCAAATGCTTTGAAAAGTAGAGGGCTGTTCAGGAAGCGCCGAGCGCCAAATGTTTTTCACCATAAAAATATTTGTTATGTTTTTATTACTTTAAATGGAATATCACTGCTGAATCCGAATAGTGTATAGAGCACCAAAGTTGGCCAGGAAGGAAAAATATTTCACATAATAGAGGTTTTATACTTGTCTTAAAGAACTATAGGATGCAAAACATGTTTCCTTTTTTGAAAAATGTAAAGTAAGTGGGTATAGAATGAAAAATGTGAAGAGCGTTATGGCATTCCAATTTTAAAACTTCACTGATAATCTACAATCCCGTTCACAGTTTTTACGAAGAAATTAAACACTCATAATATTTTAGATAGACCAAACTGGAAATTATTTTATTTGATGCGCACAATTGTATAGTTTAGTAGCGTTTCCATTACAAATGGTTTACGACTTTCTGTCATTTTTACACGCATTGATAGTTGAAAGCGGCCAAATGGATGGACGCTTGGTATCATGGACATAATGCCGTCGGTTTTCAGAAAGTAAATCTTCGGCTTGATAGGACACTTGAAGTAACTGCCATTGACCACCAAGGTTTTGTATGATTCGCCAAACATTTTAAATGCAACAGGATTGTTAAGAAACTCGCAACCCTTGAAGTTCTCTATCTTGTACATAATTCGATGTGTCTTAAGCACTTTAATTGTTATATCGATGGTAAAAGCGGAGGCCAACTTTACGACACGAAAAGTATATAGAACCTGAGAGTCGGGCACTCTATGGAAATATTCCACGAAATCGTGATCACATCTTGTCTCCAGCGACTCTAGGCGGTACTCTGTATTACCCTTTTGAACGGCAGTTAACTGCGGAAATTAAAATATTTCACTAGACTTGATAAAAAACTTGAAGGCTGAGATTACCTCATGTTCTTCTACGAAACACAGTAAGCCAATTAGGCAAAGATAAAAAATATGACCACTATTGACAGCCATGGAACGTCAACTGGCTAAACGATTTCAGGTTGATTTCAGGTGCTATTGATGAGCTATTAATCGACTTCAAGTCCAATTATTCGAGATAAAGATAACTCAATAACAAATGCGGAAAAAACCAGTTGCGGTCATGCACAATTAATACTAATCAAAAGAGCTAGATGTACCTCTTCTAAAGAGGGTAAAACTTTAATAATCTTTATATGCACGTATTATCCTAAGGTAGTATTAAATTAAAATATGACTCTTTGTTTCAGTGAAAGCCCGATTTTATTTAATTCGAACTACGCTGTATACCCACAGCATTTCCATCACAAAGGGGTCCCCACTCTCGTGCATCCTGACGCGCATTGTGATTTGGTATCTTCCAGGCGGCTGGAAAGCAGGCAACATGGCCACGGAACCCTCGTTCCTGATGTAATACACCCCCGGCCTGATCGGACAACTAAAGAAACTGCCATTCACGACCAGTCGTTTGTATACAGTTCCGAAAACGCGATTCATCAGGGGATTCATCAGGAACTGGCAGCCGTCAAAGTTATCAATTTTGTACATCACTCTCTTCGTCTTCACCACCCTCACAGCGAAATCGATGGTGAAGGCTTTAGCCAGTTTTACTACGCGAAAGGTGTAAATATCCACCTTGTCGGGAACTTTTTGGAAATACTCCACAAACTTGTGATCGCAACTGGTCACCAATGATTCCATGATAAACTTGGAGCCTCCTCTTTTGAAAACTGGCGGTTGCTGTGGTATGTGAAGAAAATCAGTGTTCATTTGGTTACTTTATATTGATACTACCTCCTGATCCACACCTAAAACGACTGCAGCGATCCATAGAAAGCTACACAAACATCCACCGAAACTGAACTTCATTTTCAAACTAAACGAACAAACCATAATGTCCCATTAGTCTGGTCTTCCGAATATAAATGAGCTAATAATTGTGACATCTACAGGTTTTATTAAGGGGAAACATGAACAGTCAATGTTTATGCCGACCGGGGGATTAGTTTTCCAAAATGCTTGTGAAATAAATTATACAATAAGGCAAGGGAAATTCATATGCGCCTAACACGATATCGCCAGATGAGCTCTACGAGCAGATTGCCATCCTTTTCAGCCTTTAGTCTGACAGTCAATCGAAACACTCCAGGTGGATGAAACATGGGCACCTCGACTTCTCTGACACTATTGCTTAGGTAGTATACACCTGGCTGGACTGGGCATCTAAAGGCCGTGGAATTACCCACAAATCCTTCATAGATCGCCGAGAAAACCTTGGACATCAAGCGATTATTTAAAAAGCTACAAATGGATAAGTTTTTGATATTATAAATAGTTCTGTTTGAGTCTGCGTTCTCAATTCGACTGTCCAAAAACACGTTTTTAAACAGCTTGGTTGAGTTAATCATCATCATCTGGGATTGTCCTGGAACCAAACCAAAGTATTCTACCATTGTTCTATTGTATTTTAGTTCCAAGCCTAAGCACACGGCTCTCATTTTCTGCTCCTAAAAATAATAATATACAATGTACAATGTTTTCAATATCCAATGGTAAACAACACCTTACTTTCGCCTTTGATCCCATTGTAATCAAGCAAAGAGTAACAAATAATGTGGTAGATATGCTGTGGTCAATCATTGGATTATAACTAAATTTACTGAGCATTCACTGAAAGCTGCTCGACCCAAATAAAAAATATTTAAAAACTCATAACGATTATCACAGTCATTTCGTTATGGCGCTGAATGTGTAGAATAGCGATATGGTTTTCAGTTTTTATGGTTGAAGCTCACAATAGCTAAATCAAATTATTCGCGACCCCTTCTCTGCCGTGAATCCACTTCAGGTTTTTGTAATTTCGTGGCACTGAATCGGCACTCAAACAGAATGGCAAGAGCTGCAGATATTGATTGGTTTCGGGGTTCTCCTTTTTAGACAGGTTTTTATGCGAAATGTTCTACTTTTTAAAACAATTGCATCGGGGGAATGGGAACCGGTTACAAAAATGGCTACGCTGCGTGTGTTTGCTTTATATATTGAATCAAACGAATTTTTCTTGCAGGTTTTGCAGTTTTTAGAAGCGGATTAATGTTTTTCATACTGAATACCCTTTTTTGCCACTTCGTATTTAAAAATAATAAATATAAAAATTAAATTACAATTGTTAAGATAAAATAAAATAATAAAATAAAATAAATATACATGAAAGTGCCAACTTATTTTTACCCCTTTCGATTTTGTCTTCGTTTTATCTTGGACTTGGACTTCGAATGACGTAACGAGCTTTAAACATTCGCTTGAATAATTCAGAAGACAGGACATTGGCGTTATCCCCGCCTTAAGTAAAAATCGATAAATCGATCCCCAGTAGCGGGGAGAAAATCATTTTGCCAATTGCAGTTGGCGAGTGTAATTAAGAATCTATTTTCGGAAGCAATAAGCAAATTGTGATACGCTAACTGCTGCATCGCCAATGAGGCGTATGCGCAATGTAAATGTAATAGACATTTTCACTCACCTTTCGCCGTCATCGTTGAATGAGAAATCGCCCAGCAATAGATCTCGAAAACGATATCGCGGTTGTATGAGGCGCGACATGTTGCTATTGTTGCTGTTGCTGTTGCTGTTGATGTTGCTACTGTTGCTGTTGCTGTGGATGGAGCTGCTGTTCGTGGTCGTTATGGTGGGCACTCTCAGCTCGGTGATGGTCTTGGCCACTGCCTCGCCGCCAGTCCCCTCACTTATTTGAATATCACTAAAGTCAGTCACATTAATTAAACACTCATCGGCAGGTGCGTATCCCCGCCGCCCCAGCCGCTGCTGCTGCTGCTGCTGATCCTTATCCTTATCCTTGCCCTGATCCAGGAGATGCCTCCGTCCTGCGACGAACTCATCGTCACGCGGCGCACTTGTGCCCGTCAGCAGATAGCCGCCAGTGGCCCGATTGGGCCGCGGCGAGCGTAGGCGCGTCCACAGATTGGCGAGTGTCCTTCTGGTCGAACAATGCCCCTACCCTCGGCCCGTCCACCTCTTCAGGCTGGTCGAGTGCCCTCCGCGGAGTCCGGCTCTGACGGTTCTTTAATTAAACCAATGGCACCCGAGAATTTATTAGCATTACAACGGCCTCGCGACAGGTGCGTGCAGGTGTATCGATCCCAATTCGGACATGGCTCTGGAAGTATGCACAAAAAACGGAAGGGAAGGAAATCAATAAGGAAAGTGCCCAGCATTTATTTTACTGTGCTTGAATATTGCATGTGTATTGGGCACAGTCGATGAAGGTGCTTAAAAATATGCTATAACTTATTGCTGCTGAATACTTCTTAGCCTGGAAATCGGTCAGAAACACGTCCAAGTTATTATTACTTTAAAAAATCTACAATTTCTATTAGACATTTTTGATTTGACCGCATCTATCTGCTATTTTCGAAATCTTTTCAGCCTGGCCCATTAATCCAGTCTGTCAGCAATCCAATTCACGTCAAAGGCAACAAATTCAATTCAAACAACACGCGCAAACAAGCGCCAAGGACCAACAAACAAACAAACAAACAAACAAATAGATAACCAAACAGACAGTTAGACATATGAGTGAGAAAGGTACGAAGCTGGCCCATAGCCGCAGTATACAGCATAGTATAAAATATATATATAGATGCTGATGCTTCAGAAATCCGGGCAGCCGAATCAAATCGTCGCTCAGACAGTCAAAACACACACAGGACACAGATTGCCGGCACTTGAAGGCACTTGGAGTGCTCCACTTGTTGTTGTCTGTTTCTGAAAAATGTACGCAATTATTGCCGCTAGGAGTAAAATGAAGTGGGGGGAGGCAGTGGGTGAACGGTGTGCGGTGGGCGGTGGGCAGGTGTCCTTTGCCTTCTCCGAATGCGCTAAATAAATTTCCCGCCCGTTTGTCCTGCACATTAATTAGATTTACTCCGGAGAGAATCTACGTCGGTGTGCTCCTCGCAATTTGGCATATTTATGCGACTGGGAAATATTTCACTTAAAGTGTTTTTTAATTAGTTACAGCAAATTAGCGCTGGCGAAATTAACATATTTGTAAGCAGCATCTGGCAAATTAGTTTCCCAATTAGATTTATAGTGCTCTGATGGAATTAAAGTTTCAGTGAAAACTAATTAAAGAATCTTCAAGGATTATTTGCTAAGCCGGTTTTATGTAGGGGGCTTAACAAGATAATTTGGTTCTGCAGTTTATTTACCGAGAAGTAAAGTTGCAACGTTATTGGTTTTAAATTAACATTCTCCTCTTCAATGGATACCAAATACATGCAATTGCTTTCAGTTTTTGAACGTCGAACGCCTTAAATACAACATTTATTGAATTTGTGCTTTATTTTAAGCAAACACGTGTTTTATGTTTCTTTCTGCAGGAATAAATCTGTTGTAATCGGTTAATATTGATTTCAACATATCTGGTTGGTTAGTTTGGCCATTTGTTTGGCTGTAAATGGAGCTGCTTCCTGCGCCGTGCAAAACCCATTAAATTTCTAATCATAATTTATGAAATGCCACCGCATTGAGCGGGCCTTTATGTATTGTTATATGTATGTGGCTGCCAAGATATGCCATAATGTCTTAATTATCTTTTTGCCCGCACACAAAACGATTTGCTAGCCGACGCATAGATATATAGGATATTTTTCGGTTTTTGTGATTTATAGACTGCTCTTAGGCCCGAAAGTGAGAGGATCCTCCGAGCGGACAGATAACAAATTATTGTTTTCCATGCACAGGATGAAGGGACGCTTTCCATTATTTCCCAAAAAGAAGACCTACACTTTGCGTGCTGAAAAGGGCCTGGGGGGGAGGGGGTCAGCCCTACTTCCTATTGGTCTCTGTGGGTGTATTCATCAACAATAATTGCCCAGACCTGTGCTCCTAAGCCTTTCGCTCTCGCGTGTTTCGTTTAGTTGGCCCCAACCTTTTCTTCCTACACTGCGAGAATAATTACTTTAAAAAGGACCCAGAAAGGGCTTCTATAAAAAACCGTAAGATTTCAATTTAAGGATTAGCATTTGACCCAGACAGAAATATTATTTTAAGTAAGTTAGTAACTTGTCCAAAATGAGGTGTACACAAAGATAAAACAAATATTAAAATACTTGGTTATTAAAATACCAAAATAATAATATATTCCCCCGCGGCATTACACTTATTTTGCAGGTGCATTTTCCGCTCTTTCATTATCAACACTGTGAGCGAGGGGATTTTCTTGGCGTCTTTGTTTTTCCAAGTCTTTATTATTCTTTGGCCTATACAATGTCCCGCAAGAAGTCGTCGCCAGTTGTCTTTGTTGTTGTTTTTTTTTTACTTGTTGTTGTAGCTTTTCTTTTGGCTTTATTGTAGTTGTTGTTGTTGTTCTTGCTGTTGCACAAGTATTAACCAAAGGACCCCGAAGCTGCTAAACAAGCCGCATCCGCGGTCCCCCGACCCCCTTTTGCACATCCACTCGTTATTATTATTTTCGTTGGTTTATTTTTTTGTGACACTTGGAATATTTTATAACAAAAACTTGACCCGCTTTTCCAGAAGCGAAGGAAATCCGCATTTCCTGTCCCTTAGAACGCCACACACCTGCTCATCATCAACTGCAGACTTATTGTTTTATTTTCTGGTTGTGTTTTATCATTGTAGCTCCCCTCCCTCAGCTACATACATACGAGTATATACATACTCCAACTTTTCCTGTCGCTTTTCCACATTCCTTTAATCCCGGTTTTATTTTTTAACTTCTTTTCTCAGCTGCGCAGCGTCGCTTAATTAAAATTAACATTTCATGAAGTGCACAAAAAAACAAAGAAAAACCGTTGAGGGGGTGCAAATGCTGCTTTCAGAAAAAAAATCAAAACGAAATGAAAAGTTTGCTTAATCGTTTCATTAATATTTAAGGCTTATGGCGGTCTGATCTGTCTAACGGTTTTGGGTACCGCTGACTTTCAATTAAAATGCGATTTTACTCTTGTTTGTGCCACCTTTTGAACCTTTAAATAATCCCGAATAAGCAGTTAATTGTATTTAAATGTTTATTCAACCCAATTTCTTGTGAAGGTATTTTCCAAAAAAAATATTCCTAATTGGGTCTTTGTATAGGTATAAATATAGGTAATGTTATTTTATTTTTGGCCATTTGTTATAATGGTGTCACCTTCTACTTATAATAACTCCCATATTTTAATATCTTTAAAAACCATTTCAACATATCTATTTTAATGTATTATTGTGTACCATACATTATTGTGGTACATACAGCAAGCTACTTTTTAGTCATATAGTACGGAATAGGTAGACTTATTTAAATGGGCCACTGCAATGTTTAATTGCCTGCCTAACAATAAGCATTACTTGCTAAACAATCCTTTAATTACTTTCCACATACATTTTAAGAGGACCCTTTAAATATGAACAGTATGTCCGAGAGCGAGCATTAGGCAAAATAAACAATAGCGTGTATGAATAATAACATTTGTACCCACACTTCACATGCGCATAAATTGTTGCTTGTTTTTGTATTTTGTATTTTGGCGACATTCGTAATTGAATGCATTATTCAATGGCCGCCGAGGGAGTATGTTTTCGTACCTTTTTTTATAGCACTTTAACACTTTGATGGCCAACGGGTGCCAGCGGGCTTAAAGCAGTTGTGCCGGGCGATGTAAATGTCTTGGCATATTTTATGAGGACAGTTGGCTGGCAACTTTTCGCCGAATTTCGGAAAACAACTTTATCGTTGCATTTACCATTAGAACTGGTCAAGGGAAAACTTTTTCTGGGGCCGATCAGATCACTTGGGGCACGCTCCTTTGGAATGGGAATATAACATAGTGTTGAAGATGATTTGTTTGCAGCCTCACATGTTTGGATTAGTTGGCAAACACACACCAGCGCACCGCATGGGCAAACAAGTGGAAAAGTTTTCGCGGCCAAAAGTTTTCGCCGCCTCCCAAAAGGTGTGCACTTTGTCAGAATGCGAAAATGCGAGAATTCGGGGAGCCGCGGTCCCTAGGCCCAAAGTCGGCGATTCGATAAGACAAATATATGGCAAAAACAGTTTCGAGGACCGTTTACCGTTCACCGTTATGTTTGGACTGCTCGGCAACCGCACGCGCGCATCGCTAAATTTGAACTGAGCCGGAGCGCCAAACCGAAAGCAACGCAAAGCGAAAGCGAAAGCAAAGAAGGAAAACATGCGGCGTGGGCGAAGGCGCTGCTTATCAAAATCAGCTGTTCGATAGCTGACTTCAAGCGGCAGCTTTCAGGCGCAAAAGCTCTTTCTACAGTCAGCGATGCGGAAATAGGGTAGCTTTTGGAAATGCGAATATAGGTCTCAATTAAAGTGTTGGTTGATATACGAGTACATATGTAAGACATATTATCATTGCATCACAGTTGTTTCCAAAATTATTTGGTGGCGCATACTTTCAGGCGAAATCCAATATTTATGTTCGTTGTTTTGTAGGTTGGCTTTTTTCTGATTGCTCTTTCAAAAATTATCAACGATATGTGTAGGCAAATTCAAATTCTGTATTTTAAAATTTCCTTAGTTCAAAATAATAAAACGGAGGGGAGAATAAAAAAAAAAGAGAACGCTATAGTCGAGTTCCGCGTCTATCTGATACCCGTTACTCAGCTAGTGGATGTGCGAAGGAGGCTCTTCAAAACTGACAGTTTTTGGCGGTTTGTGGGCGTTAGAGTGGGCATGGTAAAAAGCTGGGGTTCGTGGTGCAGGGTGCGGGGTGCGGGGTGTCGTTTTGAGCGGTGGCCACGCCCACGGTGGGCTGTTACATACTGTTACATACTGTGGGTGCCTGTTTTCAACGAGTCTAGTATACCGTTATACTGCACGAGTAACGGGTATAACCACTTTAAAATTTGCCATATACACGTATGTATATAACAGTTTAATAAAGCTTTGTACATAGTGTACATAATCACTAAACAAAGCAAATGCACTGTAAATATTGAAATTGTTTTCAAATATAAAATATAAAGCAATTTCTGTAACTATAATCTTTATTGTACACTAAAGTCTGGTACTTTATAATATGGTATAAAACGTAGAAAACGAAGTTGATAACTTATTTAAATTCTAATAATTCTCTGTGGTACGGACGTAGTTTACTCCAGACGGCATGGAAACCTTGTCGAATCCCTTGGGGAAGAGTTTATGGGCCTCCTCATCGGTGACGGTGGGCAGGATCATGACCTTAGTGCCAGGCTAATTACGAATCATAGTTAGCACGAAACAGTTTGCATTAAGTAGGCAGAAATACTCACGGTCCAGTTGGCAGGAGTGGCCACGACCTTGAGGCGGTCAGTTAACTGCAGAGAGTCGATGGTTCTCAGGATCTCGCTATAAGAACACAGGATCGTCAGTTGAGATTATCAATAGTTGTAGCCCGTAACAGTTACTCACTCGACGTTGCGGCCAGTGGACATGGGGTAGAACATGGACAGGCGCACCTTATGGTCCGGACTGATGATGAACAAGGCCCGGATGGTCTTGCCCACCTCAGGATCCTTCTTCTGCTCCTCGTCGAGCATGCCCAGGCTGACGGCCAGGTCGCGAGTGGGGTCGGCGATGATCGGGTAGGGGAAGTCCCCGGGAATATCTAGGCAGTAGCTCTTGATGTCGTTCACCCAGTCCACGTGCGAGTTTAGTGCGTCAACGGAATGCGCCAGGCACTTGGTGTTCCGCTTGGCGAACTCCGGCTGGTGCACCGCAATCCTGCCCAGCTCAGTGGTGCAGACGGGGGTGAAGTCGGCGGGGTGAGAGAAAAGCACCACCCAGCTGGCGATCGGAGAGATGATTAGTGAGATTCGATTAGAGAAAAGGGTTCTGTGGCACTTACGAGTTGCCCTGCCACTCGTGGAATTTGATGGGGCCCTTGGTTGTGTCGGCCCGGAAGTTAGGTACGGTCTGTCCCAAACGCATCTTGCTGTTTGATTATTAGTTTGACTTGGAAAAAACCTGTTTAGTTGTTCGTTGCTCAGCTGGTAGCTGTTATTGGCTCGCACACTTGTTGCTTACTGAATACTGACTGGGAGAGCTGGCCGTCTTTTATACCCCGCTGGATCGACTCGATTCGCGGGTGCGATAGAGATAGGAAACGGGCGCTGCCTTATCGTATCATATATGTACAGTACGTGGTGTTGTGTGTAGACTAACAAACAATTCATAGAAGATTGAGGGACATTGGAAGGGGAATGAAGAGGCCTCGTGCGAGGTCTCTATATTTGTGTGAAACTCGACAGGGGCCTCTAAAAAACCTGATTGGGCCTCACCCAAGTATGGACTCTGTTACGAATAAATTCTAGAAGAATCGCATAATAAAGTACAGTTTTGCTTATTTATTTTTCTTTAAACTTGTCTAAATAACGCAGTAAGTCCAGAACCAACTCCTTCAGGACCTGGAATCAAAACAGCTGATCTGCTCCACCTGACAGTTTAGCCGGTTCCAAACATAAACAGAGAGCATTTAAATGTTAAGTGGTATTGGTGATTAGAGGCGAAGCACCAACACCAGCAAACATACGAGCACACCGATAGCCGCACAGTGAGAGCGAGAGCGCCGGGCAGTGCGATGGTATTAGTGAGTGCCCGTAAAAATCGCACACTTTCATAGATCGCACGGCTCTCCCGTTCACTTACGCAAAACGAGCCTCCAATTCATAGAGAGAGCGAGTAAAATCTTGTGATTGTGTGCGTGGGTCTATCGAAAATAAGCACACCAACGTAGGTTTTCTCTCAGTAAGTCACACGAATAGATCAAGTGGGTTTTGGGAAGCCAGAGACAGTGCAGATGAAAGCAACCCAGCTTGGTATCTGATTAATAGAGGATGGTTAGATCTAGGTAGTGAATACAAGTGTCGTAGAAGCAGTGTGTATACTTCAGGGTGTAGTAGTGTAAAATTAAATAAATTAAATGCTTTTTCATGTGCTAAAAGTACAGTCCGTGAATTCAGTTGTGGTTAGTTTCAGAGTTAAATTCAAGACGCAAAACCATTTGGTTCCACTACATACTTATATTTTGTGGTAATTTTCCATTTCTCGTAATTTACTGTATTCCAGGTTGTTTGTAAACAACCTCAAATTTGTAGTCAAGGGGCTTAAGATTGCGTTAGTGTGAGTGAGAGCAGCGGTCTTTCAGGAGGAAATCACAAAGGGGAAAGAAAATAAAGAGCGAACCGGGTGATCAACCTGAATTGAAATCGATATCGATAACTTAGGCGCCAATGTGATTTTTTTTGCTTTAGATATTCTAGAAAATAATGTGGTTCTAAAATTATTATAGTTATAATTATTATAGTTTCAGAGCGGAATAGCTAAAATATTTTAAAATTATTTGTTCCTCTGATTAGGCATTTTTTTGATAACTATTGCGTTTACATTTGCAATAACAAGAAAATGCACAAACATTAAAACAAATTTAAATGTAGATGTAATGTAAATGTATTTAAAATTATTTTATTTGTACACATTAATACACGATTACCAACTGAAGGCTCATATAAATTTCTTATCAATATCAGCGTGCCAAAAATATGATAACGGCTATCTGTAAATTTCATTCACCAAAATCGGATTTAATGGTAAAACCTTCTACTTGGCCTTCAGCTGTCTTCCGGTCAAGATCTGACACATTCCCAGTACCGTGGAAACAGTCCCAAGAGCTATCATGTAAAGGAATGAATGCTTTATGCTCCACAGGTTACCCCTTGTCACAAAGCAGATGGTGTGAACCAGATCGACCAAGAGGCGAGCAAGGGACAAAACATTCAGGTAACTTAGTTTATAGCCTTTTAGTGAGAAAGTCCTTGATGATCTCACGACATTTAGGTAAACAGAGAGCATGCAAAGTAAGGAGTTAACATAGCGCCAGGATTCCTGTTTTCTGACATTCTTAGACAGCCACAAAAGTTTGTCGACGGGATAGAAAAGCAGATCCACCGCATTGGACATCACCGCCAATAGAGCCGTAATGCGATCCGGTTCATAGTCGTTCAGTTCGCAGTCCAGAGTGTACTGGAGCACGGGTGGCTCACCAGAGTTTTCTAAGCAGACATTGGAACATTGCTTGATGTGGTATCCTGCCACCAATTTGGCACCTTGGCATAACGCCTCCATCAAAACCATTCGACCTCTGCAGGAATCAATGAGTTTACTGATATCATTTATAAACTTAGCCATAAGTGTATGCTACTGGCTTATGTGAAGTGGAAATCTACACTGAACTGAATCAATGCAAACGGAATTTGTAGCCCAACTCTTGTCCGATAACGATAACAAGATTTTGAATTCGATTTATTGGAATCTGGGTGAGCCATCGCTGATTTGACCCGGTTCGCTCTCGCCTTCCCACTCTCATTACTGGCCCCTCCTACTCCCACCCATTCCATAGTCCATCAACCAACCAACTATACCGATCGCGTGGCTGTGCATCTCTCTTCCCGGCATCACCGCATTCGACATTTCCCCTCTTCCAAAGAATCCACTTTGTTATTGACAAACAAACCAGAAACCGATGGAAAATTACCACAAAATGTGTATAAGGCTTTGCTCAGAAATGATATGCAGTACAGTATGCACTTTGAATCATAGTCATTGTTTGTATGATCTTTCCACACATATTTCATAACACAGCACAGTTTAATATCGTATTTTAAATTTATATTACATATTTCTTCCAATTGGGGTTCCTTCCTGTGAACAGTCTTTTTGCGACTAATTTAGCGTTCGGCACATTTGACTTCCCTAACCCACTCGATCCATCTGTGTGACTTACTGAGAGGAAACATACGCTGGTGTGCTAATTTTCGATAGGCCCACGCACACAGTCTCAATACTTTACTCGCTCTTCTCTCCGAATTGGGGGCTCGTTTTGTGTACGTGAACGTGAGATTCGTGCAATCCATGGTAGTATGCGTTTTTTACCAGCACTCACAAATACCAGTACGCGGCGTGTCGCTCTCTTCCTCTCTCACTACTTACTTGCACTCTTTGGAGGGCTGATCAGCTGTTGGATCAGCTGTTTGGCGTAAAGCTCTTTAAAATAGCCACTAATTCTGGCTTATTGGAAAAGGGGATATATAATGGATATAATATAATAAACATATGCCATTTTTGAGGTAACTTCTAGAATTTTATCATAACGTCAAGAGTTTCACGAAGGCAGGTACATGGCAACATTCAAAATAGAGACGTTCAAAACAGGGAGGCCTTGCTCGCTCAGCTGTACACTATATCTGCGTATATACATATGTACATATGTATTCATTGGTAAACTCACTTACTGTGTATATCTATCTCGCTCACTGATCGCCTCAAAGCAAGTGGGTATAAAGGCAGCGATCTCTCTCACTCGGAATTCAGTTGGCAATTATTAGGCAAACTACAAAAAACAGGGAAGCAGATTCCTATACAAGTTTTTATACCTGCTCAAAATGAGTTCCAATTCTCTCTTTGAAACCGACGAAGATGTCGCCCAGGCAAACAAATTATCCCGGAAAGTGAAGGAATCGCCCTTCATGCTGGTGGGTATTGCCGGATTCGTGGCCGCAGGTTTGGTTGGAGCCTACAAATATCGGAACCGAGGCACCATGAGCACCAGCGTCTTTCTGATGCAGCTGCGTGTGGCTGCCCAGGGAACAGTCGTCGGATGTTTGACCGCCGGATTGGCCTACACCATGGCCAAGGAGTACCTGATCCACGAGGAGCCGAAAAGCAATACCAGGCCAGACGAATAAATAAATAATAGTAGTATTATGTGATGTAAACCAAGTAAACTGTAAGTATATCTGTGCCATTTCTGAGTGAACAACAATTAATTGCGTTGTCCCAACAGCATCAAATTGCGAACCTGCCCACCACCATCGACTAATAAATAGTGGAACAAATTATCCCAGAGTTTAAGAAAAACTGCAAGGTATTAGCCACCGTATTTAATCTTATTGTAATTAGTGACCAATAAAGAATGTTTCTACCAAAGAACATAACTTACATTTTATACCGTTATGTATTATAAAAAACTGATTCATACCGAAAGAAAAAAAACTTTATGATCGAAACCAACGATTTTGATCAAATTAAAACAGACATTTTGTACTTTTCGATAAATATTAATTTACCTATATGATATGTAATTTATTTACTGCCCGCAACGGGAAAAAAGAATATACCTTGTGTACATACATATGTATGTATGTATATAAATAAACATTATACGGTTGCAAATGGCTGCTTTACTGGATTGAAACATCTTATTGAATTCTACAAGGATATAGATTTCAGCGGCAAGTTTTTAATATTTTGAATTTATACGGGGCATTACTTCTTCTTTTCTCCTAAGTGTATATTGAAAACGTAGAAATTTTGCCAAAATACAAAAATACAACTAATAAAAACAATACGAAATTTTGAATATTTTGTTAAAATAATTTTTTTATTGCATATGCATATAATATATGTTAGGAGTTATGGCACATAATTGATTTGGGAATTCAAGATCACAAATGGTTATTTTAATAGTTCTCTGTTGTGCGGACGTAGTTTACTCCAGACGGCATGGAAACCTTGTCAAATCCCTTGGGGAAGAGTTTATGGGCCTCCTCATCGGTGACGGTGGGCAGGATCATGACCTTAGTGCCAGGCTATTTACGAATCATAGTTAGTACGAAACAGTTTGCATTAAGTAGGCAGAAATACTCACGGTCCAGTTGGCAGGAGTGGCCACGACCTTGAGGCGGTCAGTTAACTGCAGAGAGTCGATGGTCCTCAGGATCTCGCTATAAGAACACAGGATCGTCAGTTGAGATTATAGATTATGAATAGTTGTAGCCCGTAATAGGTACTCACTCGACGTTGCGGCCAGTGGACATGGGGTAGAACATGGAGAGGCGCACCTTATGGTCCGGACTGATGATGAACAAGGCCCGGATGGTCTTGCCCACCTCAGGATCCTTCTTCTGCTCCTCGTCGAGCATGCCCAGGCTGACGGCCAGGTCGCGAGTGGGGTCGGCGATGATCGGGTAGGGGAAGTCCCCGGGAATATCTAGGCAGTAGCTCTTGATGTCGTTCACCCAGTCCACGTGCGAGTTTAGTGCGTCAACGGAATGCGCCAGGCACTTGGTGTTCCGCTTGGCGAACTCCGGCTGGTGCACCGCAATCCTGCCCAGCTCAGTGGTGCAGACGGGGGTGAAGTCGGCGGGGTGAGAGAAAAGCACCACCCAGCTGGCGATCAGAGAGACGATTAGTGAGAATCGATTACAGAAAAGGGGTTGTATGGCACTTACGAGTTGCCCTGCCACTCGTGGAATTTGATGGGGCCCTTGGTTGTGTCGGCCTGGAAGTTAGGTACGGTCTGTCCCAAACGCATCTTGCTGTTTGATTATTAGTTTGACTTGGAAAAAACCTGTTTAGTTGCTCGTTGCTCAGCTGGTAGCTGTTATTGGCTCGCACACTTGTTGCTTACTGAATACTGACTGGGAGAGCTGGCCGTCTTTTATACCCCGCTGGATCGACTCGATTCGCGGGTGCGATAGAGATAGGAAACGGGCGCTGCCTTATCGTATCATATATGTACAGTACGTGGTGTTGTGTGTAGACTAACAAACAATTCATAGAAGATTGAGGGACATTGGAAGGGGAATGAAGAGGCCTCGTGCGAGGTCTCTATATTTGTATGAAACTCGACAGGGGCCTCTAAAAAACCTGATTGGGCCTCACCCAAGTATGGACTTTGTTACGAATGAATTCTAAAGAATCGCATAATAAAGTACAGTTTTGCTTATTTATTTTCCTTTAAACTTATTTAAATAACCCAGTAAGTCCAGAACCAATTCCTTCAGGAGCTGGAATCGAAACAGCTGATCTGGTCCACCTGACAGTTTAGCCGGTTCCAAACATAAGCAGAGAGCAGAGAACATTTAAATGTTAAGTGGTATTGGTAATTAACACCAGCAAACATACGAGCACACCGATAGCCGCACAGTGAGAGCGAGAGCTCCAGGCAGTGTGATGGTATTAGTGAGTGCCTGTAAAAATCGCACACTTCCATAGATCGCACGGCTCTCCCGTTCACTTACGCAAAACGAGCCTCCAATTCATAGAGAGAGCGAGTAAAATCTTGTGATTGTGTGCGTGGGTCTATCGAAAATAAGCACACCAACGTAGGTTTTCTCTCAGTAAGTCACACGAATAGATCAAGTGGGTTTTGGGAAGCCGGATGGGCAGATCCCTAACTCAGAAAGCCAGAGACAGTGCAGATGAAAGCAACCCAGCTTGGTATCTGATTAATAGAGGATGGTTAGATCTAGGTAGTGAATACAAGTGTCGTAGAAGCAGTGTGTATACTTCAGGGTGTAGTAGTGTAAAATTAAATAAATTAAATGCTTTTTCATGTGCTAAAAGTACAGTCCGTAAATTCAGTTGTGGTTAGTTTCAGAGTTAAATTCAAGACGCAAAACCATTTGGTTCCACTACATACTTATATTTTGTGGTAATTTTCCATTTCTCGTAATTTACTGTATTCCAGGTTGTTTGTAAACAACCTCCAATTTGTAGTCAAGGGGCTTAAGATTGCGTTAGTGTGAGTGAGAGCAGCGGTCTTTCAGGAGGGAATCACAAAGGGGAAACAAAATAAAGAGCGAACCGGGTGATCAACCTGAATTTAAATCGATATCGATAACTTAGGCGCCAATGTGATTTTTATACCCGTTACTCGTAGAGTAAAAGGGTATACTAGATTCGTTGAAAAGTATGTAACAGGCAGAAGGAAGCGTTTCCGACCATATAAAGTATATATATTCTTGATCAGGATCAGTAGCCGAGTCGATCTGGCCATGTCCGTCCGTCTGTCCGTATGAACGTCGAGATCTCAGAACCACAAAGCTAAAAGTTGAGATTAAACATACAGACTCCAGAGACATAGACCAGCGCAAGTTTGTGATTCATGTTGCACGCCACTCTAACGCCACACTTTTCATTTTGTATTAGACTTGTAAATTCTATCGATTGCAAAAAACTTTTTGCCACGCCCACTCTAACGCCCACAAACCGCCAAAAACTGTCAGTGTTGAAGACTCTCCTTCGCACTTACACTAGCTGAGTAACGGGTATCAGATAGTCGGGGACCTCGACTATAGCGTTCTCTCTTGTTTGCTTTAGATATTCTAGAAAATAATGTGGTTCTAAAATTGAAATAAATAATTAAAATAATAAAGAATAAATAAACCCGCACTCTTAGCGTTAAGATAGCTAGAGGTGGTCGATTTTAATGGACTATAGTTTCAGAGCGGAATAGCTAAAATATTTTAAAATTATTTGTTCCTCTGATTAGGCATTTTTTTGATAACTATTGCGTTTACATTTGCAATAACAAGAAAATGCACAAACATTAAAACAAATTTAAATGTAGATGTAATGTAAATGTATTTAAAATTATTTTATTTGTACACATTAATACACGATTACCAACTGAAGGCTCATATAAATTTCTTATCAATATCAGCGTGCCAAAAATATGATAACGGCTATCTGTAAATTTCATTCACCAAAATCGGATTCAATGGTAAAACCTTCTACTTGTCAGCTGTCTTCCGTCAAGATCTGACACATTCCCAGTCCCGTGGAAACAGTCCCAAAAGCTATCATGTAAAGGAATGAATGCTTTATGCTCCACAGGTTACCCCTTGTCACAAAGCAGATGGTGTGAACCAGATCGACCAAGAGGCGAGCAAGGGACAAAACATTCAGGTAACTTAGTTTATAGCCTTTTAGTGAGAAAGTCCTTGATGATCTCACGACATTTAGGTAAACAGAGAGCATGCAAAGTAAGGAGTTAACATAGCGCCAGGATTCCTGTTTTCTGACATGCTTAGCCAGCCACAAAAGTTTGTCGACGGGATAGAAAAGCAGATCCACCGCATTGGACATCACCACCAATACAGCCGTAATGCGATCCGGTTCATAGTCGTTCAGTTCGCAGTCCAGAGTGTACTGGAGCACGGGTGGCTCACCAGAGTTTTCTAAGCAGACATTGGAACATTGCTTGATTTGGTATCCTGCCACCAATTTGGCAGCTTGGCATAACGCCTCCATCAAAACCATTCGACCTCTGCAGGAATCAATGAGTTTACTGATATCATTTATTAACTTAGCCATAAGTGTATGCTACTGGCTTATGTGAAGTGGAAATCTACACTGAACTGAATCAATGAAAACGGAATTTGTAGCCCAACTCTTGTCCGATAACGATAACAAGATTTTGAATTCGATTTATTGGAATCTGGGTGAGCTATCGCTGATTTGACCCGGTTCGCTCTCGCCTTCCCACTATCATTACTGGCCCCTCCTACTCCCACCCATTCCATAGTCCATCAACCAACCAACTATACCGATCGCGTGGCTTGTGCATCTCTCTTCCCGGCATCACCGCATTCGACATTTCCCCTCTTCCAAAGAATCCACTTTGTTATTGACAAACAAACCAGAAACCGATGGAAAATTACCACAAAATGTGTATAAGGCTTTGCTCAGCCTTGACACGCAGTGCATACACTGTACTTTGATTCATTGTCATTGTTTATATGGTCGTTCCACACATATTTCATAACACAGCACAGTTTAATATCTAGTATTTTAAAATAATATTACATATTTCTTCCAATTTGATATTCCTTCCTGTGAACAGTCTTTTTGCGACTAATCTAGCGTTCGGCCCATTTGACTTCCCAAACCCACTCGATCCATCTGTGTGACTTACTGAGAGGAAACATACGCTGGTGTGCTAATTTTCGATAGACTCACGCACACAGTCTCAATACTTTACTCGCTCTTCTCTCCGAATTGGGGGCTCGTTTTGTGTACGTGAACGTGAGATTCGTACAATCCATGGTAGTATGCGATTTTTACAAGCACTCACAAATACCAGTACGCGGCGCGTCGCTCTCTTCTTCTCTCACTACTTACTTGCACTCTTTGGAAAGTGATCAGCTGTTTGGTGTGAAGCTCTTTAAAATAGCCACTAATTCTGGCTTATTGGAAAAGGGTATATATAATGGATATAATATAATAAACATTTGCCATTTTTGAGGTAACTTCTAGAATTTCATCATAACGTCAAGAGTTTCACGAAGGCAGGTACATGGCAACATTCAAAATAGAGACGTTCAAAACAGGGAGGCCTTGCTCGCTCAGCTGTACACTATATCTGCGTATATACATATGTACATATGTATTCATTGGTAAACTCACTTACTGTGTATATCTATCTCGCTCACTGATCGCCTCAAAGCAAGTGGGTATAAAGGCAGCGATCTCTCTCACTCGGAATTCAGTTGGCAATTATTAGGCAAACTACAAAAAACAGGGAAGCAGATTCCTATACAAGTTTTCATACCTGCTCAAAATGAGTTCCAATTCTCTCTTTGAAACCGACGAAGATGTCGCCCAGGCAAACAAATTATCCCGGAAAGTGAAGGAATCGCCCTTCATGCTGGTGGGTATTGCCGGATTCGTGGCCGCAGGTTTGGTTGGAGCCTACAAATATCGGAACCGAGGCACCATGAGCACCAGCGTCTTTCTGATGCAGCTGCGTGTGGCTGCCCAGGGAACAGTCGTCGGATGTTTGACCGCCGGATTGGCCTACACCATGGCCAAGGAGTACCTGATCCACGAGGAGCCGAAAAGCAATACCAGGCCAGACGAATAAATAAATAATAGTAGTATTATGTGATGTAAACCAAGTAAACTGTAAGTATATCTGTGCCATTTCTGAGTGAACCACAATTAATTGCGTTGTCCCAACAGCATCAAATTGCGAACCTGCCCACCACCATCGACTAATAAATAGTGGAACAAATTATCCCAGAGTTTAAGAAAAACTGCAAGGTATTAGCCACCGTATTTAATCTTATTGTAATTAGTTACCAATAAAGAATGTTTCTACCAAAGAACATAACTTACATTTTATACCGTTATGTATTATAAAAAACTAATTTATACCGAAACAAAAAAAACTTTATGATCGAAACCAACGATTTTGATCAAATTAAAACAGACATTTTGTACTTTTCGATAAATATTAATTTACCTATATGATATGTAATTTATTTACTGCCCGCAACGGGAAAAAAGAATATACCTTGTGTACATACATATGTATGTATGTATATAATAAACATTATACGGTTGCAAATGGCTGCTTTACTGGATTGAAACATCTTATTGAATTCTACAAGGATATAGATTTCAGCGGCAAGTTTTTAATATTTTGAATTTATACGGGGCATTACTTCTTCTTTTCTCCTAAGTGTATATTGAAAACGTAGAAATTTTGCCAAAATACAAAAATACAACTAATAAAAACAATAAGAAATTTGGAATATTTTGTTAAAATCATTTTTTTATTGCATATGCATATATGTTAGGAGTTATGGCACATAATTGATTTGGGATTTCAAGATCACAAATGGTTATTTTAATAGTTCTCTGTTGTGCGGACGTAGTTTACTCCAGACGGCATGGAAACCTTGTCAAATCCCTTGGGAAAGAGTTTATGGGCCTCCTCATCGGTGACGGTGGGCAGGATCATGACCTTAGTGCCAGGCTAATTACGAATCATAGTTAGCACGAAACAGTTTGCATTAAGTAGGCAGAAATACTCACGGTCCAGTTGGCAGGAGTGGCCACGACCTTGAGGCGATCAGTCAACTGCAGAGAGTCGATGGTCCTCAGGATCTCGCTATAAGAACACAGGATCGTCAGTTGAGATTATAGATTATGAATAGTTGTAGCCCGTAATAGGTACTCACTCGACGTTGCGGCCAGTGGACATGGGGTAGAACATGGAGAGGCGCACCTTATGGTCCGGACTGATGATGAACAAGGCCCGGATGGTCTTGCCCACCTCAGGATCCTTCTTCTGCTCCTCGTCGAGCATGCCCAGGCTGACGGCCAGGTCGCGAGTGGGGTCGGCGATGATCGGGTAGGGGAAGTCCCCGGGAATATCTAGGCAGTAGCTCTTGATGTCGTTCACCCAGTCCACGTGCGAGTTTAGTGCGTCAACGGAATGCGCCAGGCACTTGGTGTTCCGCTTGGCGAACTCCGGCTGGTGCACCGCAATCCTGCCCAGCTCAGTGGTGCAGACGGGAGTGAAGTCGGCGGGGTGAGAGAAAAGCACCACCCAGCTGGCGATCGGAGAGATGATTAGTGAGATTCGATTAGAGAAAAGGGTTCTATGGCACTTACGAGTTGCCCTGCCACTCGTGGAATTTGATGGGGCCCTTGGTTGTGTCGGCCTGGAAGTTAGGTACGGTCTGTCCCAAACGCATCTTGCTGTTTGATTATTAGTTTGACTTGGAAAAAACCTGTTTAGTTGCTCGTTGCTCAGCTGGTAGCTGTTATTGGCTCGCACACTTGTTGCTTACTGAATACTGACTGGGAGAGCTGGCCGTCTTTTATACCCCGCTGGATCGACTCGATTCGCGGGTGCGATAGAGATAGGAAACGGGCGCTGCCTTATCGTATCATATATGTACAGTACGTGGTGTTGTGTGTAGACTAACAAACAATTCATAGAAGATTGAGGGGCATTGGGAGGGAAATGAAGAGGCCTCGTGCGAGGTCTCTATATTTGTGTGAAACTCGACAGGGGCCTCTAAAAAACCTGATTGGGCCTCACCCAAGTATGGACTCTGTTACGAATGAATTCTAGAAGAATCGCATAATAAAGTACAGTCTTGCTTATTTATTTTCCTTTAAACTTCTTTAAATAACCCAGTAAGTCCAGAACCAATTCCTTCAGGAGCTGGAATCGAAACAGCTGATCTGGTCCACCTGACAGTTTAGCCGGTTCCAAACATAAACAGAGAGCCAGAGAACATTTAAATGTTAAGTGGTATTGGTGATTATAGGCGAAGCACCAACACCAGCAAACATACGAGCACACCGATAGCCGCACAGTGAGAGCGAGAGCTCCGGGCAGTGTGATGGTATTAGTGAGTGCCTGTAAAAATCGCACACTTCCATAGATCGCACGGCTCTCCCGTCCACTTACGCAAAACGAGCCTCCAATTCAGTGAGAGCGAGTAAAATCTTGTGATTGTGTGCGTGGGTCTATTGAAAATTAGCACACCAACGTAGGTTTTCTCTCAGTTAGTCACACAGTTAGATTGAGTGGGTTTTTGACAAATGGAAACAAATTGCAAACTCAGAAGGCAATCGACAATAAACATGACAGCAAAAAATGAATAAAAAAAAAAAAAAAATATTAAAATGCAAAATGATAAAATACTACGCAAAACGAGCTCCAATTCAGTGAGAGCGAGTAAAATCTTGTGATTGTGTGCGTGGGTCTATTGAAAATTAGCACACCAACGTAGGTTTTCTCTCAGTTAGTCACACAGTTAGATAGAGTGGGTTTTTGACAAATGGAAACAAATTGCAAACTCAGAAGGCAATCGACAATAAACATGACAGCAAACAGGAATGAGATCGTTAAAATAAAAGATATACATAGCTATAATGGATTCTTAAAATGCAACAATTGATAAAGTTATTATTGTCCCAGAAGCTCGATAGTATTTCATATATTAAAAGTACAGTTTTTGGTTAAGTGGTGCTAGTTACGAAGTCTTATCTAAAAATCCACAAGCATTTGGCCCTATAATAAACGTTTTGTGGTAATTTTCCACTTGCGTTTATTTATCAGTTTTGTAATGGGATTTTTAGTAAAAAATGAAGCGCAACTGAATTAGTGCGGGGAAGTAAAGATGGTGACGAAACGAACAAGAACGATAGAGGAGTGAGATAGAAAAAAAAGTATTGGAGAGAAACCATAGAGCGAACCGGTAAATTCTGCGTCAGCGATAGCCTGATATTCTGACAATCGAATGGAATCTTTTGAATTTGAGGCGGTTTTTTATTAGGAGGTGTAATTTACCGGAAAGATACAGCCGCGACCTTTACATTACATACCAATTACTTGACATACTATTAAAGATTTAATACAATGTATATTAAAATTGTTTCCGACCCTATACATTGCAACCAAAAACTTCTCTTAATGAGGTGACAAAGACGCCTTCAACATACAAAAGTTCTGAAATTATCTTTTGTGACAAAAATATCATTACAGGACCAAAACCGACAGAAAATGTTGTTTTGAAAAGATTCCAAAATCTTTGTTTTATTTCTTTTTTAAATTTGGATACATGTAGAATTAAATTATTGTACTGGTACCTTCAGGCAGCATGAACAATTATATATTTAAGGTAGAGGAATCAGAAATTCGACATAACGTTAACCATTTTTAATTATATACAAGGATACATATTTTATATAAATTTAATTAAATTATATAAGAATTAGGATATTTATTAGGTATATATGTACATATATTAGGTATATATATTCTTGATCAGGATCAATAGCCGAGTCGATCTGGCCATGTCCGTCTGTCTGTCCGTCCGTATGAACGTCGAGATCTCCCCGCACCAACGCGACTATAGCGTTCTCTCTTGTTTTATTCGAATGACATTGTCATTAAGGTCGTTAATTGGGTCTCTAGTAATAATTCAGAAATAACCGCCAAAAGTGTTGGATAGATTTCAACGCACTAAGTAATATTTAGAGACTGCATACTTCATATTAATAAAAATAATAATTATTTTTCTTTTAATGGCTTCTTGGGAATTGTGGTTTTGCTTATCAGATTTTGTATTTCGGCGCCAAGAGACCCTTAATCGATAAGAATTATCGATAGCTGCCGAGCACACTCTGATGTTGTCCAGTGTCTAAACAAAAATCGATAGCATCGAATAAACATCGGATTTTGTTCCAGCTCTATAGCATAAAGTCAAAACTTCGTTGATTTAACCACTCATAGCAATCGTTCGAAGGTAAATATAAGCAAATATCAACCGTAGAACCGTTCAACAGCATCGAATGAAAGCCAAATTGAATTCATCAGCTAATTAATACCACAACAAAGATCATTTGCCCCTGCAAAAAAAAATGATAATTTTCTTCTCTGTGCGTGTGGGAGCTGCGAGTGTGTGTGTGTGCTGCATGCATATATGAGTGTGTGCAAGAGGGAGAGCGTGCTGTTGTTTGTGTGTGTGTGTGGACCGTGACTCGTTGGTTAGAAGGGAAAACAAAGAAAACTTCAGAAAAGTACGACGTAAAAAGAAATTTACAAATGTAGAATAAGCAAAACTAACTAACTAACTAACTAGCAATGTTTAAAAGTGCAAAAAGCATTGGCTAATTTCGTTTGGCTATTGATTTTTTGCATTTTCGTGCATGCAATTTCGTAGCTGTAGTTGTTGCTGTTGTATTTTTTGTGCTGCAGCTGCGCGTCGCAACTGTAATCTGCTGTTGCTGTTGTTGTTTATATTTTGGGTCAGTTAACGAAAGAGAGTGCACGAGTGAGTGAGAGAGTGCGAATGAGGTGAACGGTGTAACGGACAAAGGACATTGCATTTTAGATGTTGTTTGTGTTTGCTAGTGTCCTCGCCTTCCTACCCCTCCCTTCGCCACTTCTCACGTATACACACACGGCATCTGCATATGCACTTCATCGGCTCTCTCTCTCGCTCGCTCGTTGCTGGCTCACTCTCTAATTCCTCGCTGAACGTCTCTCTCTCAGCCTCCTTTTGCAACCACAACAAGATAAACAACAACGACAACCCAACCATAACATGGAGAACGTCGAAGAGGCCCCGCCACTCTCTTCGGAGAGCAACAGCAATAGCAACAACAGCAGCGCCAGCAGCAGCTCTCACCAGCTCTCTCAATCGGGAGCCATGGGTGCCGAAATAGCCCCCTCTTCGTCTCGGTCACACTCTCATTCGCCCACACCCTCGCCCCCCGCCCCCGCGCCATCTCACGACCAACCCCATCCCGATCACCCGAGTCCCCCATTGAATGCATCTGAAACGGAGGCTCGCGAGAATTCACCACATGATCACTCACCCACTCCTACTTTCCACCAGATTGCACCGCCACCCACGACTTCATCGACGGCACTGCAGCGGGAAGAGCGGGAGCAGCAGCAAGAGACGCCACCATTGGAGCAGGATCAGCAGGAGAGTCCGCTCTTGCAGGACCAAGAGCTGCGCCCATTGCAGCATCAACAAGATCAAGAATATCCGGCAGTGCAGCAGGAACAACAAGCGGAGCTAAACCAGGAGCTGCATCACATAGAAGGGTTTATCCGGCACCGAGAATTGCAAAATCAGGAAGAGCATTCGCTTCAGGCATCGCTGGAAAACCGGGAGCCATCAGGACAAGAAGATACTAACCAGGAACAACCGCATGAACCACAAGTTCGAGATCCCGAACTCGAACCAGAATCCGAGCCACCGCCACCGCTGCTTCTCGAAGATCTGGACGAGCAGGACTCCGAATCGCAGGATCTTAACGAGCAGCAGCCGCCACTGATTATAGACGCCAACGCCATAGCCGAAACCATAGACGCCAACGCCGTGGAGCGCATCGACGACTACGAAGACGACGACGAGGAGGTGGATGAAGAGGAGGAGGTGGTAGAGGACCGGGTCGACAGAGCCGGCGAAGGCGCTTCCGTTTCCGGTGCCCAGCGGTTGCACTCGGTGGCCGTGTTGCCGCGCTACTCCTCAGCCCCACGCGCCCCACGGAGCAGCAACAATAACAACAACAATATTAGTAACCACAATAACAATAATAACAATAACAGCAGCAGCCTCTCGCGACGCACTCGCCACTTCTACAGCAACAACGGCAGTCACTTCAGCAACGACATGTTCCCCAACCACGCCCCCCGCAGCAGCACCCAGACATCATCGCCCCGGGTCGGAGGTCGTCGCCATCACTCCACCCCCGCCGCCAGCTCCAATTCGCCACAGCACCAGGGCGTGGATCCCCTAAGGCTGCTCTATCCCAATGTCAACGAGAGCGAGACTCCGCTGCCCAGGTGCTGGAGTCCCCATGACAAGTGCTTGTCCATCGGATTGTCGCAGAACAACCTGAGGGTCACCTACAAGGGTGAGTAGAATGCAATGTCTGAACTTCTCTGTAGTTATTCAGTTTAGAGCGATTTGCTAGGTCCAAATTCATACCAGCTACAATAGGTAATCGGAAAGGGTCAGGCAACCAATTCAGATGTCTTACTTCAATCTTAACTCGATTTCATAATATATACTCACTTTCTAATTTAGTAACGAATATATGAAAAAGGTATCTGAACGGATTATTAGAAATGCATTGGTATTGGACGAATTCGTTACGCTGTAGCCACGTTCGAGAAATCTTGTTGTTTTAATTAAATAGATTTAACCGTGTCCATATGAACATTTCCTAAATGTTTTTAATTTGGAGCTTTAAAGGCCTTAACCCTTAACTCAGTTCCTTTGATAAAAGGGACAGCTTTAAATAAATGTATTCTTACATATTTACTTACATATTTAATAATTGCATAGACGCTTCAAATAGTTAGTGATATTTGACATGTAACTATTGAAAACTGCAGATTTATTGGGGCCCCATCCCCAAACATTTTATATTTATCTTGAAGGATGTAACTCAAATCACTAGAAAGAAGAAGAGTTGTAGTGCATCTGCAGTTTTCACGCTCTTTCGCACTATCTCGTTCTGGCACACTCACACATGCACAGACAGGTGCTCTCAGCTGTGCGCTGGTGGTTTTTGTTTTTCATTACTCACTTCTCCCACGCTCATTCGCGTGGCTGTTAAGCCGCTAACAGCAACAGCTGGCTTACCAGTGCAACATAACATGCAAAATGCGTGTAAAATGTATGGATTTATTGAGTAGATGGTGCGCTGCAAATATGTAAAATGTAAATTTAGGTTATTAGGATTTCAATAGGTAAAAAGTGTAACTTAATGATTCGAAATCATTCGAAATTATTATTTCGACTTAAAGTATAAAAACCCTTATTTATTGTGTATTGTTAATAATTTAGTTAATGTAGGCAAAATTTACTCTTTTGCTGACTAATATTTGTAAATGTTGTTATATTAAAACTACATAAATAAAATATTCAACGTAGAATATCCATGCCAATTAGATTTAAAAATAATATCTTACTGCAATGCTGTAGCATATAGAAATAATGGTCTGCCAAATACTAAAACCTCATGACTTTTTAATGAAACTTTAGGTGTGGGCAAGCAGCACAGTGATGCCGCCTCAGTGCGCACTGCCTATCCGATCCCGTCCTCCTGCGGACTGTACTACTTCGAGGTGCGGATAATCTCTAAGGGACGCAACGGGTACATGGGCATCGGCCTAACTGCCCAGCAGTTCCGTATGAACCGCCTGCCAGGTTTGTGTTGCGTTGTGCTGCTAGGCGAGATGTCCCCATGATTCCTAATAACCACACTCCCCTCAAGTAGGTTGGGACAAACAGTCGTACGGGTACCACGGCGACGATGGCAACTCGTTTAGCTCCTCGGGAAATGGCCAAACCTACGGCCCCACTTTTACCACCGGTGATGTGATTGGATGCTGCGTCAACTTTGTGAACAACACGTGCTTTTACACAAAGAATGGAGTGGATCTGGGCATCGCATTTAGGGATTTGCCGGTGCTTATTTAATAGAATTTACATAATGTATAATTTTCTAACTTTATTTATGTTCATGTTTTTACAGACCAAGCTTTATCCAACTGTGGGCCTACAGACTCCTGGCGAGGAAGTGGATGCCAACTTTGGTCAGGAACCATTTAAGTTCGACAAGATCGTCGACATGATGAAGGAGATGCGCTCCAATGTGCTGCGCAAAATCGACAGATATCCACATCTACTGGAGACCCCGGAAAACCTGATGAATCGGTGCGTTTTCGTAAAATATGTTTATTGTGCCAACTAAGTGCCAACTAACACAATGTTTTCCAAATTGCTTAGCCTGGTTTCCACCTATCTGGTGCATAATGCGTTCAGCAAGACCGCCGAGGCCTTCAATGGTTACACAAATCAGACTTTCAACGAGGACTTGGCATCGATCAAGACACGTCAAAGTTCGTATATTCGCCATTAGAAAAGAAAACGCAATTACTAACTTTAAATCCGCTCTTTCAGAGATCATTAAGCTTATACTGACAGGCAAAATGAGCCAGGCCATTGAGCACACAATTCGCTCTTTCCCCGGACTTCTGGAAAATAATAAAAACCTCTGGTTTGCATTGAAGTGCCGCCAGTTTATTGAAATGATCAATGGAGCAGACATTGAGGTGGGTTTTTAAACAATACATAAGGAAAATAAATAGAACCGATGGATTGTCTTACAGAACGTGAACAACAAAGTCACCGCCACCACACAGACCATGCCCACAAACCAGACGTCTGTGATACAGTCCACCAAGACGTTCAAGCACAGCAAAAGCGGCAATGGAAATGGCAACGCCAACATCAATCAGACTCAACAACAGAACAACACTGCGATTCCAGCTGTGATAAAGCCACAAGGCGGCGATAGGCCAGATATAAAAAAGTAAGTGAAATTAAGGAGTATGTGATAATTATTAGGATCGTTAACTATCACATATTATTCAAGCATGTTGGTTGACGATAACTCCAACAAGTGTGTGGAGCACGACAGCAACAGCATGGACGTAGAAATGGAGCCCTGCCAGAGTCACTCCAACGGCGGGGACTCGAGCTCCAATGGCAATGCCAGAGCTGTGCGCAACTCTCTAGATGCCATCGACGAGGAAATGGGTAGGTATCTATTGGCAGCGTTTCCGGGAAGATCCGTAATCCCCAGCACTTGCAGATGTAGATGTTTCCCCCTCATCGCGTAACTGTGGTCGTGTGATCGAGAAGATCCTTGAGTTCGGCAAGGAACTGTCCAGCATGGGCCAGCAGCTGGAGAAGGAGAACCTAATGACTGAAGAAGAGCGTCAAATGTTGGAGGTAAACTATAAATATTGATATCTTACAAAATCAGGTATTTTACAGGTTTAGGTGTGCCCCAAATAACACGATTTGTTTTTGGAAAATTACTTTCATAAGAATGTTATTGTTAGGATCTTTGAATGCTCCTTTATCAGACCTATCCCTAATTGAGCGATAACCAATCTATAATTTGTACAGGATGCATTTAGTCTGATTGCCTACTCAAATCCCTGGTCCAGTCCGCTGGGCTGGCTGTTGTGTCCTTTGCGACGGGAGAGTGTTTCCACCACGCTCAACTCGGCCATATTGGGTAAGTCCTTTCTAAACCTGTCTTTCCTTTGCGAAACGAAGTTACTAATTCCCGATTATGCAGAATCCCTGAACTTCGAGCGTCGTCCACCGCTGGAATATCTGGTGGCTCACGCATCGGAGCTGATCAAGGTGATCGGACAGCACTCGCTGGGCGAGGACGCTTTCGTAACTATCGACGATGTGTTCCCGCAAAATTGACCCAGTTCGCCGACGCTGCTAAAGATGTTCGAGACCACGCTGACCCTGCCGCGAACCAGTGTGCTTACGGAACCGTTGGGCAGCGCCGGAACCGGATCTGGGCCCTCTACATCAACGGCTGCCGTGGCAGTTCAGACCAGCAAACGACGCCGAAGGCGACGAAACAAACGTCGCCGCAAATCCTCCCTGTCCAGCAATACCGATGCCCCGTCGGCCCGGACCTACGATCCCGTGATGACGGGCAGTACGCTCCGGTCGGCAGCTGTGGCATCGGTGGGCGGGAGCGCGGGCACGGGACCCGTGCGTCGGGGTCGTCGCAGGAGCGGGGTCAGCTCATCTTCATCGGCGGCAGCGACTGCAGCAGCAGCAGCGGAGGAGGAGGCGGAAGAAGCGGAGGCGGAGGCGGCTCGCCAGGAGGAGGCAGCGGAAATCTTGAGCGGAAACAGCAGCCCATCGATGTTCGTTGATCCGCAGGACTTCTTTGAGACCCTGGACTAAATTTAGATTATTTACAATTTGCAGTAGGTTAAATTTTGTTGTTACTTCCGTTCTCTATCTTTTACATGCATCCCTGGCTTCAGTGCGCCTATTTATATCTAAACGCCGTTTATTTAATTGTTCGATTATGCTAAAGGTGCGATGCGTTTTGCGGCCTTTGATTTAGCGTGATTTTTTTAAAAACTTTTAACATATATTTTATATAGCCTCTGTAAGCATACCGTGTGTAATATTATGATGTATAATTAAATTTGCGAACTGTGCTGCGACACGACCCTTGAAACTGTTTTAACTCTTTGGTTTTCGCTTCCACCGCCCGAAACACAACACTCACACACCAAAATATATTCTAGAATTGATAGTGAAGGGACTAGCCTGAAACAAAAACTGTTCAATCATCTCCTTAGCAAGTTAATAGAAAACCGAACCCATAGTTAACTGGTAGACATCCGCGTTCTTATTCTCCGTGTTTTCAGCGATTCATCCCGTGTATTGTGGCAAGACTAAGCAAAAACAAATGAACATTTTTAGTGTAATGTTTCGCAATAGTGATTAAGCATATTAAAATGTAATCTATATATACAAAATTGGTCATACACGCATTCGAAAAGCATGAATAGAGTTTAACTGGATAATCGTTTAAATATATTGTATGGATGTGTATTTCAGTACTCAAGAACTGTGTTTTAAAGGGAAGAAATGTCTTGGCCTAATTCATTTTAAATACTATAGAATATATGCAATTCTGGCAATGTGTTCAGTAAATGTATTCATTTCAATTTCTTCTTACCAATTATGCCATAATTTTTCGATTGCTCTGAAGTTTTCAACAAAAGTTAATAAAAATTAAACCATATTTAAATTACAAAATCACTTGCAACAGTAATATTTATTATTCCATATAAATGATCGTTTTGAAATACCAGTATGTTCTGCTTAGGTAAAATGCATGTTCAAACAATAGGAAGATTTAAGGTTCCGGTGTACAAAATAACACATTTTTTAATACATTGTTTTTTATGCTTATATGTAATTAAGTTTATAATGTTTACAAGTCAGGCTGTCTGATCCTTTGCACTTTTTCATGGTTTTTGACGTGCTCCTTTAGCAGACGCATTATTTCTGTATCGAATTGAGGGGGCGTGGGCTTGGTGTCGGTGGCCCAGTAGAATATATCCCAATCATTGCTGACTCCATTTATTAACTGATCGTATTCGGCGGTCTGTTCCGCATTGAAGTCCTTCAAATGCTTGGCCACAAAAGTGCTCAGCAAGAGATCGTTTTCCAGCATTCCGCGTTTTCGGCTCTGATACAAAAGGCTGCACAAGATAATGAACGATCATAACTGAGATTGTGGAATATTTTCACTATAAAGTCATACCGCTGCTTGCGAGTCTCCAGCGGCTCATCCGGGCGGACAGGATATTCCGGAACTGGCAAATGCGGAGGATCATCGTAGTCCACAATTTCCCCGGGTGTCGTGTACTCAGTTTTATCCAAATTGCTAGCGAGTCGACTTTGCGAGATCATAAGTAGTGGCTGGCGACGGCCTACAGTAGATATCTATGTACAAATAAACAATCAGTTATATTCAACTAGATTTGGGGCCATAAACTCACTATAAATTGCCGCAACATTTTAGGAAACAAACAAAACAATGATATAACGACAGTGTTGGTCAAGAAGCTGCATAAAACATGTAGAAACGATAGATTCGTGCTATAATAATCGATAACAAGAGCTATAAGGCGTACTGGAAATTATACAATTCGTTAAATTAACAATGTATGGTTTTATGTATAAAAGAAATTGAAACAGGAAACTATATCTTCTGAGATCGCCTGATGTCTAAATTCTTTAAATTTTCTAAATAGATTTAATGTATAGATACATAAGAGTTTTGGTATTAATTGAATTTAAAGTGGAATTTAAATTGAATTTAACCATAAAAAGACAAAAAGGGAAAAAACGATGGCCGAAGAATTTTAACAAATTTAAATATTTTTTAAGCATGTTTTGCAGCAGCTGTTGCGGACAGTGTTGGTCAGCGGCCACCCCCGCCGCGACCAGTGCTGCGCACCGACGCCGCCAACAGCTGTTCGAACGCCTCGCTCTGCAGTTGGAAAGAGCGAACCAAGCGAGGGAGAGCAGATAAATTTTCGCACACCAGAAAAGTGCAATTTACCAATATCACTGCGGCCAAAAATACAAGTGCAAGTGCTCGGCAAGTGCAACGGTAAACTATCACGATCGGTGCAACAACAACAGCGAGTCGCGAAAAAGAAGCGCAAAGCGAATGGAACCAATAAGAATAGCCAAACGCAAAAGAGAGCCTCCTGCACACTCACACACACACATCAGGCTGAAGCAGAGACACACACACAAACGCATACAGTGCGGTGTGTATACGACTGGAAAACTAGGCGGTGGTAAATGTGAAGCTGAAAAAAGCAGAAAAAAGGAAAAGGAAAACTCGGGGGGTGGTGGGTGGCGTCCCAGTGGGCGGGGGGTGTGGCGTGTGCAGCGCGTGAGAGTGCGTAGTGCGTGCGTGTGAGTGAGGGAGTGTGTGCGCGTGTGTGAGTGAAACAGTGACAAAGTAAATGAAAATTTATACATCCGAAATGGTTAACAGTTTGCATAAAAACGGCATTACTTTTTGCATATTTTAATGTGCTAAAGCAAACGCTCGAAAGAAAACTCCACAGCCCACCGCCTTTTTTCAACAACCCGGCGCTTTTTTAGCGCCTACGCCCACGCTTAATACATACACACTGCATAAAAAACATACACATTAAAACCAAAAAAACTAAACTTAAAAGTGTAATAAAAAATATGACGACAAAAAAATAAGCTGGATTTTTTGGCTTTTTGACCTCGGGACTAATTCACTTACATGATAAATTACCATCGTTCTTATCGCGAATCAGCATTATCTGATGGATTTATCTTATCAGCGCGTTTGATGAATTTTGTATCGATATCGAAAACATGCTCCATATGCAAATTAGCTGGCTATCATTGCTTTTATTTTTACTTTGCGTCTGCTGATAAAAAACAAAAGCAACATAATTGATACAGTGTGCGGCCCAGTGCACAGACAGTAGCGGTCATAAAATTAGTGCTTGCCTCCGTACAGTGGAGCCTATGTAGAGCGAACACTGTGTTCCACAAACTTTGCAGTTAGGAAAGATGCGTCATACGCAAATCATCAGAATAAAAATAATCTTTTAAAAATATAACATAGAGCTGTGTTTATAATAATAAATGAGTAAAGTAAACAACAAATTGCAAAAATGTGTTTATACACAGAAAATAAAATAACATTTACAAAATAGAATTCATTTAAGAAAACTCATTACTATTATTTTGAACTCAGCTGTATAAATAAAACAAACTTTATATTCGTTGGTTCGCCTTATCGATCGCGCACTGTTTATTGTGAATCATCCGCTGACCCGTGCATTTGTTATTGTTCATGGGTTCAATATTCCATTTCAGTTGAAACCGTAAAACTGTGCATAAGCAAATAAGACATTTAGAAAAAGTCCAGGAAAATTGGAAAACAAAAGCCCGAAAAGCCCTGTGTATATCCGAATCCGAATCCAAATCAATATCCAAACCCAACCACAATGGGCTGCACCACATCCGCCGAAGAACGCGCCGCCATCCAGCGATCCAAACAGATCGAGAAGAATCTGAAGGAGGATGGAATCCAGGCGGCCAAGGACATCAAGCTCCTGCTGCTCGGTAAGTGCACTTTTCACCGCTTTTTCCCGGTTTTCCACTTGGTTTCCAACCACCGGAAATGGAAATCCTGCTCATCGTTTACCTTTCGACTCGACTCTATTGTTCTATTTCGAGGGAAATTGCTGGTTTATCGGCAGCCAGATTCCGGGGCACTTGGAAAATTTTATTTTCGGGTTTATGTGCCGATAGATAGGGGAATATTTATTGCGCACACTTTTACTTTGCGGCGGAAATGCTGGATGTGTGCGCGCAATTTCGGCTCAGCTGCTCTTAAATTTCTATCAAGGCTTTTATCAGAGCTCACATTTTTTTAAAGCTAAAATTAAAGTGGAACACAATAGAATTAATGCCTCATATGTACATACTTACTGCATGTATATTTATCGGTATTTAAGTTATCCTTCTAATTCAGCTTCAAACTTCAATTGGGAAAACTGATTTCAAAAACTATGTTTTTTCTATGAAGGCAAACCTTTTCACATTATTTCCCTTAGAAAGGTATAGGCAACTGACTAGTTGGGATCTTGAGAGTTTTTTAAATTAAATGTAATGATCTGTTGCCCCACAAATGGAAACAAACTAAAGGTTATTCGACTCTATTTGAGTGCTGATGATTTGATGAATCGATTCCATGACAAAACTATTCTTAGCGTGTCTTTGGCCAAGGCGAAACCCAAGTAATTTGGGTCATCTTTTGGGTGTTGCATGTATATCCCAAAATAAAGTGGACTCATGCACCACTGTGCATGCCACATCTTAGACAATGGCAAGAGCAACAGTTGCATCTGCCCTCGTGGCACTCGAGTGTGAGAACTAAATAGTTTCGCAGAGCCATGTGGCCTATGGATGTCTCGCCTCGATTAAAGTGGGTTCGGTACCATTCAGTTCGATAGTGATGAAATTTACAGTAATTACAATATTGTACAAAAATATAGAAACATTACTAGAGTTAGTCAAGTCTAAGAAAGCAGTTCAACTCATTTGAGTTAGGAAGTATTTATCTTAACATTAAAAATGGTAAAAGTCACACATTTCTGGTTAACACAGCCTCTGTTGTCATCTCTATCCTGCTCAGTCTGAATCTCATCCTCAAGTGCATCTGTGCAGTGCAGCTGCAGCCTTAGCCTTAGCCTTAGCCTTAGATTTTGGCCAAGTGCGTCTGCATCCGCCAAAAGATGAGGGCAATCGACGCCACTTGACATTGAAACAATTGCACGTGTGTGCCAGTGGGCGGGTGCGCCATGCACCATGGTTTCGGGGTGCAGTGTTTGTTAACCTGGTTGCGCCACTGACACCGAAATGTCAGTTAATCCCATTGACTTTGACTCGCCCCGAAAGCGATAGGGGGATGCAGGCAGGCAGAAAAAGGACAAAGCTGCAATGTGCACAGGAATTTCTCTTTCTCTTTACTATTGTACACAAACATGTTGCGAAAAACATGCAAAATCTCCATATCGTGGATACACTTTAAGTGGTATTTAAACATACAGAAACTTGCAGTTATTTAGGAAAATTATAAATCTAAACCTCAAACCAGATTTAATATATTGCACTCCTTATATGACTTACTTACCAGTGATGATTTATGGTATGCATTTTCACCATTCTAATAATTTTTCCCCCGGTTCTCTAACCCGGTTTTGTTCTCTGTGTAGACCCATTACTCCCTCACAGTTGCTCGCTGTTGTTCTGTGCAATCAGGCAAAACTTTTAAACGCCCTAACAAGCAACAAGGAGCAGAGTCGAGTGGCAAGTGGCGAGGAGTGCCGAGGAGTGGATTGCAGCCATGTTGCAACAAGGCCCATTGAAAGTGCGGCGGGATGGGGCGTTCTCTGCAGGGGGTGGTGCCCAAATGCGGGTGGTGGGGGTAGGTCGAGGGGCAGAGGAATGGCAGGCGGAAGCATCGAATGGCGGCCAGGAAACACTAACGAAACAATGGACACAGTGGCACAGGACGGAAGGGAGCGAGAGGAAACGTGTACATGTCCTGGGTGTGGCTGCATACTTTGCCACAGCACTGTGCCTCTCGAGTGGCGCCTCCTGGCGGAAGTTTGAAGAAACCGCCACTTGAGGCATAATTTTCAAGCCGAAAGGAAAAGCTATTGAGGAAACGTTCGATGCTCGTTTGTTTGCCACTTTGCCGGCCCTTGTGCCGAGTGATATGGCTACGTGAAACAATGGAGAAACAATTGCTAGCTCAGCCGGACTAGACTACAAACGAAACTAAACGTAAAATTTTGCTTGTTGTTAAACGCCAACATTCCTAGATAGATAAGACTAAAAAATCATTAGTTCTCAAGTGTACATATATGTAAATATGTAAATGTTATGAGTGAAAGAAAGATAAGGTTCCATTTTTATAAACATGAACTTGTTTCATCTTACCCCATGATACAATAATCAAATTCCAATCAGAAAGAAGGAACGTTAAAAGTCTAGATGTTGATTGAAGATTAGTTCAGGTACTAGTTTATTATAATATGGAACTGCATTAATTGAAACGCCAATATAAATATGTTATTTTTGACTGTTAAAGTCATTACTAAATGAGTCATTTATTCGTCTAAATAAAACTTAAAAAAGTTATTACTGAATGAGTCATTAATTCTTGTAAATAAAACTTGAATATATTTATTGGGACCTGGAGAATATAATTTAAATACCTTCAGGGACCTATTAAGACCTATTCTTGGAAAACATCTATATTCGTTACTTAGGGAAGAATTTGGGTAACTTTGTGATTTTCCAAAGCCGTTAAAGCGCACCAGATTTTTTTCAAAGTAAATCAGAAATTTCTTGTATTTCCTGAACCAAGGGAATGTATTTATAAGTATGGAGCTGTCGACAACCCATCCAATCTGGAACATCAAACAAATGTGGCAAAGCAATTAGGTTTGAACCTCTTCTCCGAACTTTCGGAGCCAAGCAGTCCACAAAGTGACAATAAACAGGCTCGTTAAATGAACTATAAAAGATGCCAAATACAGCACAAATCGAACGTAATTGAGCAAAGTCAAATGTCGCCTGAGTGCCAAAAGGCCTCGCGACCTGCAACCCATGAAACGCCACAGAAAATGGAAAATGGCAGTGGATGGATGGGTGGTTTGGCTGGGGCTGGGACTTGGGCTTGGGGTAGGTGCAGATTGCTTCGGACAAGTGCACAAGTGCTCCACTTTGCCGCTGTCTGTCATTTATTCGAAAGAGCGAAGAGTTCGCGTGATAAAACAAAAACAGAAAAAAGTTGTCAATTTGCTTGCTGTTTGTCGTTGGCTGTGGTTCCGTTGGTTTGTGGTTCCGGCCCCTCACCCAATTTCATTTATCCACATGTATGGTTCACCCTCTGCTTCTGGATCCCAATTCATTCAATAATTTCATTGGCCCATTCATTGTTTTCAATTCTATTTTGCTTGCCTTCCAACGTTTTGGTTCATATTCGCACAGTGATAATTTAATTAAACTGGTCAGGGGCATCGAGGTGACAACAGGGGATCCCTTTTGAGTTTCAAATAGTGTGCAAACCTTTTTGTGATTTGAAAACTTATAATTTTGAAAGAACATTTTTTTGCTAGTCGCTTTGATTTTGGGATCTAGCTCCATTTGCAGAATTTGAACATGTTGAAAATGTTTTTCACTATTTGTCACTGTATTTTCCCGCGCAAGTCCTGCATTTTCAATATGTCCCTCTTCAACATTTCCTTCTTGTCACGCTATTTGCTTCTGGTGAGTTAAATTGCCTGCTTTCCCTTAACTCGTAACTCTTTGACACAACAGGTAATTACCGCCGACTTTACCTATTTTGGGGCGGTAGTGCCAGAATTCTTGGGAAAATTAAGCTTTACCGGAAAACTTTCTTCGTCATTACCTCTTGTTGTAGGTTCAGAATCATGATGTCAACCCTAATTGAAAGGCCGATGAGTTCAAGGCAAAATAAAAGTAGAAAGGCAAAATTGCAAATTCTATCACTTCCTGAAAATTTGAGAAATACTTGTACTTCATTTTCGGAATACTACATAACTAAATACATTTATATTAGATAAAAGAGCTCATTACAAGTGGGATTGAAAAGAAAAAAATTGTATTTTAGTTACAGCAAAACAAGCATTTGTTACATTTTTACATAAGTAGTTGTATTAGTTTTTAAGTTTATTTAGTTTTCCAAATTAATTTAATTATATATTTGAACAAATTTGCCATCACAAAACTTAGATCCAAATAAGCGTACTCTGAAATATAATAGTCATTCATCATTTCCATTCGAATTATAGCAAGAACCATAACTTCATGACAGAGAGGCTCTACTGTACAATTAAGCATAAATAATTGCCGGTATTTCGCCCGCTGATGGCCATGTCAATTCCTTAATTGAGGCAAAATGGCATTTTTTATGATAGCCTTAATTGACTTGCCTTTTATCTCCATTTGCAGTTGCAGGTATTTGAGCCATTGAGCCATTCAATCACAGTTCCCGTCGACAGAATCCCATCAATCGAACGAATGCGATTGTTTTATCTAATGGTGATTTTTCTCGATTTTCCGCTCTACCGTTACGTAGAGATACGTAGGCGTGGGAAGAGCGACAGAGGACACAAAAGATCCTGCTGCTGGCCAACTGTTTTGTGCTAATGCGCTTTGGCTTGGCCCATAAACGTGGCAAAGTTCTAAAGCCATCGACTTAATTGTGTGTGGGGAGGGGGACCAATGGCATTCTCCATTTAAACTGCAAAGCCACTTTAAGTTGCTCAAAAAAAGAAAAGCAGCGGGGAAAAAGGAAAGAAAAACGAATATCGCGTGGGCGCACTCGTTGATTTTGGGGTTGTCCTTGTCTTGCTGCCACTCGCTGATTTCGTCCTGCGCAGACTCGTTATTTTGGGGCAGGTGCTCTCTCATCCTCTCTCTGCGTCTCTCGGAGCTTTCGTGTATACTAAGAAAGCTCTCCTCTTGGGCGGCACCAGAATACGAGAGCGAGAGCACTTCCAGCGCAAAAACAGTTGGATTCAGTTGAATTCTGCCAGCTCTCTAGAAAACTCGCACAAAAGAGAGCTAAAACCGTTAATTTAAAGTTTTAAAATTCCGAAAACGGTGAAAAAAGTGCTAAATATATATGCAAAAATATGTAATAATAAAAAGTATAAACTAAAAGCCACCACAACAATTCAGTTTGGCGCTTAATAAGTGTCTTCGCTGAAGTTATACCCCCGTTTTATCCCCTCCTTTTTTTTTGGACGCATGAATCATTTTGGCCTGCTGGAATACAAAAACAAATAGCAGCCAAGTGTACAAAAGAAAAGTTTTGTTTGTGCTTTTCTTATTTGGCTGAAACACAAAAAAATAAAACGCCTCCTTGCGTCAGCATGTGCCCATTTTCCAGTCCTCTCACTCCCTCTCTTTTGTTTATGGCCACTTGTAAGACAGCGCGTGAATAAAAAAATTAAAACCAAACTTGTCAAAATTGAGCAATTAATTGTATGTTCCTATTACAATAAAAAGCAAATAATAAAAAAAAAACATTACAACAAGCAAAAATAAAATAAAAGAACATGCAGTAATCGTAAATTATTGATTTTTGCCATATTTGTACGCATTTTGAGTTTTGGTTAATGAAAACCACGCTCCTTAATTACACATTTTTCCTTGGCTCAAAAAGCCCTCGCCTAGAGCTTTCTACTCGCTACTTTCACTCTCTCTCTCTCAGTCTCTTAGTTTCTATTTTTTCCTAGCCAAAGACAACAAAATTTCCCGAATTTCGTTGCGAGTAACGGGTTTCCTCGCTCTTGGACAAGCGGATTTTTCAGTTTACAATTAGACTCTACCGTTAGCGGTCAAATCGGGTATCCTTAAGAATAATTTTTGTGCGGATCAAAACAAAATGCGCAGATAAAAATAAAACTGAATTGTTTGGTGACATAATAATATATTGCAGTGTTGAATTGAAAAAAAAAATCAAAGATCAAAAACCTGATAAACCAAAAGAGGTGATTGAAAAATCGAATATCGAGTTGAAGTGCCGTGCTGAAAATTGAAGTCTAGTGACAAGATCAAGTCAATCGGATAGCGGAGTTAGTTTAGCCACCGATTTCGAGCCCCGCACGTTGTACACCTGGTTTTTCTCGCTGGCAACGTAGTCGGCCATTGAGTTGGCCGATACCAAACGACCTTCAAAACGTTTTGCGTCGAGGCAATACGCACCATGGGCTGCGCACAGTCTGCCGAGGAGCGAGCCGCAGCCGCCAGGAGTCGCCTCATCGAGCGCAATCTCAAGGAGGACGGCATACAGGCGGCAAAGGACATCAAACTCTTGCTGCTCGGTGAGTTTTCCCCGGGAACGCAATCGAAACAAATTGAATCGAACGAAACGAAACCCAACTCGCTGAGTGTGCATACACATGAATATTTAATTCGCTGCTCGGCTAAAATTAGTGTAGCATACTTAGCGGCTGTCCTGGCGTCTCATTAAATCCGCGAAAATGTCCTTAGGGCATGTGCTTCGGCACTATGGCAGCCTTGGCCTTTGACCGATGCTATTTGTGGTTCAAAACAGGACTCTCTAAGGTCCTTCGCTTTGACACGTTTCTAGCTAAACGTGTGTCTGTTTTTTTTTGTAGTTAACTTACGTTATTTCCAACTTTACATTCGGCTTCGTTTGTCTACAAAATAATAATGGCAACATAACGTTAATTCCTCGAGCTTTTCAAAATGATCGAACTGCTTGGGAATAAAGCATCTTATAGGCAGTCCATCTTGAAAATGAAAGTCATCCTGATTGGAACTTGTGCCAGCCGATAAATAAATCCCACTAAACTTCGCTATTTAAAAATTTAATTACCATTTATCAATTGTGCCGACAGAGGAACTGCAAGTGGTGATGCCATTTTCTTGGCACAGTTCCCTTGGAGCGAATGTGAAATGCCATCAATTTAATAATCACAATAATATTTTCATGTATCAGACGGAAAGTTCAAGGTCACTCGCTTGCGGGTGAATCGAATGTAGGGTTTGTGTGCAAAAGTCGGGCTATATAGTGTGCGCATATGTGCAATAATATATGGCAGTTGATTGTAATTGCAATTGGATTCCAATTTGTGATAAGCGGGCGTAATAAACATGTCCGCTGGGAGGCATTAACAAATGAAAAATAGACATTGCATCGGCATAAATAAGGCTTGCGAATTGTTTCCGCTGCAAAAAGTATGCAAATTGACCAAATTTGGGCGCGTGAGTAATTTCCATATTTTCATATACTTTGCAGTAGCTCTCATCTCATCTCCGGCTGCATATTTCCAACCAGCCAACAGCCCCATTTCGCTGTTTACATTTCGGGTATTTCATTTAATTTCCTCTTTTGCTCGGACTGAAAGCCGAAAATGTTTGGCAGGGGGAGAAGATTTCAGTTTCTGACAGTTTTGCGTGTGTTTCAGAATAAAAATGTTCATTTTCAGGCAACACCCACTGCGTGTGTGTGCTGCCGAGTGTACTGGAAATGTTTATTTAAAAAATTGTACTTTTTGTACTGCCATGCCGTGCGCATCCAAGAATTCATAATAATAATCAGAGCAACACGTATGAAAATAGCTCTATCCTGCTTCGATGCCGAATCTTTTGTTTTCCTGCAATTCATGAAGGCATTAAAATTAAGCACTTTGCCTTCGATTTCCACACAAACAAAACATTAATCTCAGGTGCCTACTCAGTCCCCCGACTGCCTCTATAAACAACCCAGGAAAACTTTCCTGTTCGCTGCTCTTGAGTTTTCCAAATCTAAACATTTCTGAGAGGAGCTCTTTTTCGTGGACTGCTCTAAGATCTTTTAAAGATTGGTGGACTTGTTCAAGTGGTGGACAATGAACTCTTTATTCTGTTACATGGCTTATATAAAAAAATATCGTGCAGACTTGAAGAATAATTTTGAACTGCAAGCAGTAACTCAATGAAGAAAGGACTCCTTTTCAATGATTGAAATATGAAGTTAAACACATTTTTTCTACTAAAATAAAGTATCTTCTAACTTGGTAACTTAGACGAAATACATGTTTATGTATGAATTATGAAATATGAACATAAACAGAAGAATGGAACTAGTATTATTATTATGCAACCCATTGTGTTTTAATTAAAGCTTCTTAGAGAGGACTAAGCTTAGTGGGCAGCAGAAATAGGCAAATGAAATTACCATTTATCAAATTGTGCCGTTTTCCCAAGGACAGCTAGACTAAGCAATTTTCCAGCCGAGCTGCCTGCTATCTTGATTATCTCGTTTATCACAAAACCCCCTTCAGCAGACACTCAATTAACAAATTGCATTCAATTGCATGGAAATTCTGCTGGAATTGCAGTTCACAAATCCTTCAAAGCCTTCAACGTTAAAAAAAACCCCATGAAATAGAGATAGTTCGAGGAACAGTACGAGGAAAGGAGTCCATACAGTCGCCGGATGACCAGGGCCAAACAATTAATCCTTTGTTTGCCATTTATACTTGGCCCCGCCCCCTGCGTTTTTCTCATTTCTTGTGCCCAACGGCCTCTCAAGATGATACATTGACAACGGCGATGATGATAGTAATCATGATGCTGCTGCTGATGTGGGTGGGTGGCTGGCTGGCTCTGTGTGCTCAAAGGCCATTAGGCCCAACTTGAGGAATACAAAGCACAGACATTTAGTGCTCGAGAACTAAACGCAGCATAAATATTTGCAATCCCCCGAGTTCTTGTGTCGACGCCGATAACCGCATAACCAGACGCATAAAGACCCTATATACACATTACATCTGTAATCTTAAATCCCACAAACGCATTGCTAACTTTTTGTGCATTTCTTCTAGGTGCCGGTGAGTCGGGCAAGAGCACAATAGTCAAACAGATGAAAATCATTCACGAGAGCGGCTTCACTGCGGAGGACTTTAAACAATATCGACCGGTTGTCTACAGCAACACAATACAATCATTAGTTGCAATATTGCGCGCGATGCCAACCCTAAGTATTCAGTACAGCAATAACGAGCGGGAGGTAAGTCCCCAATGAGTGCCCATTCACACTCGCAGTCACAGTCACAGTAGCAGTCGCAGTCACTAACCCGACCATTTCCACGCCACTTTCCCCACCCCAGAGCGATGCCAAGATGGTGTTCGACGTGTGCCAACGCATGCACGACACCGAGCCCTTCTCGGAGGAGCTGCTGGCCGCCATGAAACGCCTCTGGCAGGACGCCGGTGTCCAGGAGTGCTTCTCGCGCAGCAACGAATACCAACTAAACGATTCCGCAAAATAGTGAGTACCAAACCATACCATATCGCACCAATGCTTATCCACCTTGGATGGGGTGCCAACTGATGCGGGCAGATGGTGGGGCGATTTCTTTTAAGTTGTGTATTTTCAATGAGTTGGCAAACACGCAGGCTGATGAGCCGTTGAATATTATATTTAATGGTCTATTTGGGAGTGATTTAAAAGCCTATTTGATAAAGCATGACAAAGCTAACTTAAATTGTAATTGTTTAGTAGACTTAAGGGCAAAAAAGCTCAAACATATTTACATTTTCGAAACTTCCTGTCATGTAGCCGCAAAAGCCCTTCCTCTTTAAATGAAATAAATATTAAAAAGGTAAATTCCCTGACATCAAATGAAGGCTTAGCCCCTTACGTATATGTTATTTCTGGCACTTGAAATTCAATACTCTAAAGCTTTTCAGGCTAAAATAAATGTTGGTATATAATTATTGGCGCTTTCACAATGACTCTTAAATACGTGATATTCGCCCATTCAATTATTCGTAAAACTGAATACGTTTGGGTTTTTCCATACAGTTTGCTAAAAATAAAATGAATTGTGCAGCTTTGTGGCTTTAACACCAATGGAGTTGGTTTTGAAAAAAAACCTTTAAGTCAGCTAAATATATTCAGCCAACAGAACTAATGATACACTTACTCAAAAGTAATTAATCATGAGCCCAGATTGGCGTTTGCTTGACCTTAGCCATCACACTTTGTCCCAAGTTAAGCTCACTAGGCTTTTGATTAATGATAATGTCAGGCAAGAAAAACAAACAGAAACAGACAGTTTATTGCATACTTTTCGACGCTTTATTAGGTACAATTATTCTTCGAGAGAAACTACTACTAAGCATGGGGAAATATAATGGGTCCTATATACACATGTATCAGCATAAATACACAACGATTATTTAGTTTAGTTACACTGCGCTCGAGGCGATGGGATGTACTGAATTTGTCGGAGCTGTGCTCCATGTACATTTGCTTAATTAAAATGTAGCATAGCAACGGCAGCAGCAGAAGCAGCATCAGCAGCAGCAGCTGGGCTTTGACTATAAATATTACACATCCGCCGTGTGTGACTGCAGCTTTGAGCTCCATGGGCCTCCAGTTACCTTTGGTGCAGACTGCTCACTCGTCCCTCAGCGTTAGCTTGAAATTCAGAGGCGACTGTGGAATGTACGTGGAGTTCACACGGTACACAAACTCCCCGGAACTGTACGAGACCTGGTATTTGCGGAAGATCTGTGCCGGGAATCAAAAATGGCGAATTAAAAGGCGTACTTTTGGCAAAGCCAGGTGCAAAACATGATTAAACCCACCTTGGCCAGCAGCGTGTGTAACTCGATTTCGGCGAACCGACGACCCACGCACATGCGACGCCCAAAGCCAAAGGGCAAACTCACGAATGGGTGAATTTTTTGGTTGGCATGGGGGCAGCCAGCTGAAAATAAACGGCACTCTGGTTAGAACACTGCGAAAAAATGGCATTCACCTTGGACTAGAAAATACCATACACCTGTCGTGAATGAATATAAATCATATCTGTACACGAAAGCATTTCAACTTTCGGAACCACAATAAACAATTAGGCATTGTACGTACAACCATAAACAAGTCTTCACATACACATTAAATATGTATCCATGCAGTATCAAACAAAGATACTTAATAATTTTATGTTAGCTGCGTTCCAAAGTGTGATTATATATCTTGAAAGGAACCCGCTTTTTTATGCAAACTGTACTTTTTAAGCAGTTTTTCAGCTCTCGTCTATAAATATTAGTCTGTCACCAAAACAATCGCCGTTTTTTAGGAGCGAAGTGCTCGGCATTTTATGGTGCTAGACGAAAGCACTCTTACGTGCCTGGAAGACACTTTTTTGGTGTCCAACTCACCTGCATCTGTGGAGTGCTTCAGCCAGCGCTCCGGCAGAAAACGCTTGGGTTCTGGGAAATATGCGGGATCGTTTGAAACAACCAAATGGGGGAAGATAACGTGTGTCTGAAAGGAAAAAGCGATGGCAGTGAGCTGGCATTCCCAATGGTCACCATTTCCCTGAAACTTACGCCTTTGGGCACGTGGTAACCATTGATGACAGCATCCGACTGCAGACTGCGTCCATTGGCAATCACCACGGGTCGCATGCTAGAAAGGTTAAGAGGGGTTTTACTTTTTAAAGAAGCCACTTTAACTCAATTAAAGAGAAAACTGTCGTACCGTAGAGTTTCCTTCACACAGGCTCGCAGGTAGGGCATTTGCTCCAGGACATTCTGGTTGATTTCTGCGTCCCGGTGGGGAAACACCTTCTGCAGTTCATCGAAGAGTTTTTTCTGCTTGTCTGGGTTCTTGGCCAGCTGATAGATTGTGGATGAGGCTGCCACAGAGGTCTACGAAACAAATTTATCCAATAAATATTATTATTATTATATATATCAAATAGATACTGGATTATCTTACCGTATCGACTCCAACTAAGAACAGATCTAGTGCCAAAATGGCAGCCAGCTTGCGATTGCCCGTCTTTCGCACAATCCTCTCCACAATGGATATGTCTGCCTCAGATTTTGGCAATCCTCTCGCCTCATCGGCATCGGCCTTGTCCATGGTCTTGCCAATGTTCTTCATGCAAATTCTAGGGTGCAAAATGATTTCATCCAGTGATTATTCGCCCAATTATTCGTATTTTTTATGCTACTCACGCTGTGAACTGATCCAAGGCCTTGACGAAGCTCCTATATGCCTTGGTGGGATATACCCGCCACAGGGGCATTCGCAGCTCCAATTCCGGAACTGCCCAGAAGAATGTGTTGATAGCCTCGATTATCTGTTGGGCCTCTTCGCTGCCTTCAGGGGACAAGCAGCCCAATCTCGTGTCCAGGGAAACCCGACCGACAGCTAGGGTTGGTTTTAATAAATTAATTAATAAAGTTTAGCTAAGCCAGCTCATACAATCGTTTCTCTACTGAGAAGCGAAATGTTTGTGTACTTTACACATTTCCAAGAAAATGTTATACCATGTTTGTAGTTAAAACTGCCAATTAAAAGTTTTCTAATAAGCTAGTATGGAAGGTTGATGAAATTGTCTTGTTTTTCGAGCCAACAAATTGTACTTAAAACTTCTAATAAATAGTTTAACTAGAAGGATGCACAGCGCCAGTTAAATTTGTATTTGCTCTAAATGGGGTTTCTCTACAGTCTAAATAAAATAAACACTTGAAAGAAAAACACTTGAAAAGTTCCTAAAATTAGTTTATAACTGTCAAGAGTGTACTGCAATTGTCCTTGAACGCGAAATCATTTTAGTCTAATTGCGTTTTCAATATTTCAATACGATTTGCCAGCAAAGTGTCATAATCGCATAAGTAAAACGAAATTGGCAACAACTCACATTCCAAGGCCCATTTGTAGAGCTCGTGCAGGAAATTGGCTGGCAGCTCGTCCTTTTCGTCGCGCATCAGCTCAATACTGCAGATGGATACAGAGTTTATATAGGTATATATACATATATAGCTATACCGAAGTATATGTTGATTGCATCACAGCTTGGCTGCCTGCTGGATGCTTAGGCTCCGACTTACCGGCCCATAAACTCGCTGGCAATGTCATTGAGCGGCGGAATGTACTTCTTTGCGGTCTGCGGCTGCAGCAGGATGTGCTGCACCTCCTGTCTGAAGGCCTCCCACTTGGGACCATGCCTGAATGAAGTAGAAAAAGTGCAAAAAATGGTAAATACGGTGGATGTGCCCGCCACAATATCCGTTATATAAGCACATTACTTACACGCCAATTAGGCCGGCCACATCGCCAAAGAAATCGCGTCGCAGGTCGCCCTTGTAGTGGCGCAGTGAGGGCATCGACGGTCTGTGTTCCACAGCAAATAAAAAGTGAGTGTACATAGAGGGCCATGCCGGAAAGTACACAGAACAAAAAATATTTGCATGTTGTCAATCATAGTATTATATGGAACTTAAAGCGTGGGAGTCAAGTTAGGGCAAGCTTTTCTCTTCAATTTATCTTACTAATGATTGGCCATTTAATAATAATAATACCCCAATAAGAGAAAGAGAATGATCAAACAATTATATTGTTAAGTACACAATACGAGCCTTTTTATATCATTTTTCAGCCAAAAGTATAAAAAAGTATAATCCCCAAAAAAAGACAACCTTATATAATTCAAAGTTGCATTACTAAACAGCAGTCGGAGGAGTCGAAGAAGCGCCATGTCATGTCCACTTTGACCAATTTTTCTGCCTGTATAAGTGTGAGCATGGCTGGGTATGGTGTGGCTAAAACCCCACCCCCTGCTGGCCACCCAACCGCCCTCTTTGAGGTCGCTTGCCCTTGCGTGCAGACAGACCGGCGACGACGACATCAAACACAAATTCGTACTAAAGCCCACAGAAAATGAAGCGATTCAACTCTATATACATGCTTTTAGGTCCTCTGATATATACATACATATACTCGTACATATGTTTGTACACACCCACCTCGAACTTGCATTATATTTGCCTACTCGCATGTCACTGGGCAAATAGAAGAAGCGTATTTATTGGCTTTTGTTTTATGCACCACCCTGGCCCGCAATTTAGCCAACAATTTGCCGCCTTTGAGTTGACGGTTGTTTCTCCATTCGCACTGACAATGGGTTGCCCCAGGCAACAAACTGCTCAATTAAATGCGAGATTTAAGTGTAAATATGTGTTTTCGAACGTCGAGAGAACTCAACCCTGAAATGTCTATAGAACAAGTAATATAGCCCGCGAATTATGCAAATTTCGATTTTAGCAGTCAGTTGAGAAGAACGCAATAGTTTAAAAATAGTCAGAACTTGTAGATTCATAGAAACCAATATTGCTGTACGGGTTTTGCTTGATTTTACTATTCAAATTATTAAAATGGAATATAAAATTTGGACTATGGTAGACGGCAAGTATAAAAAGAGGCATAGTTCTCAAATGAAAACTAAAAACATTCACATAAACAATGTTGTTTGAGTGAAGATTTCACGCTAAATGCGTAGTGACTTCATAGGCATGCTAAACAGCAAACCGGGAATCCCCAGAAGACGCAGTTTACAAGCTTGTAACCACAACTTGACCCCACAGATTGTCACGATCGGAACATTGGCCCAAAAGCCGCCGATTACTTTTTCCGACTAAGATATTCCCACACACGAATTGGCGTTTCTTTTCGGATTTTATGGGCATCGTAAAAAAGTCAACAAAGCCGACGCCTCTGGTACACACTTGTGTACATTTCCCTTAGCCGAATATCTTCATCAATCAGCTGGGCATTCGCTCCGTCTGTCAGTCAGTCAATCCGTCAGTTAGCCAGTTGCCCAGTTGTCTAGTTCACCAGTTGGCCAGTTGGCCAGTGAGCAGTAGCTAGCTTCACACATCTGCGCCGGCAAGTGGTTCATTCATCAATCTGTCTGGCGGTCAAAAAAGAGCCAACATTACGTTAATGTTGTCTCATGTCCAAACTATTAGTGATTCTTTTCAGTCGTTTTAATGATGACTTGCTAAACGCGTTCGCCAAATGCAAACAATAGCGGCTTGTCTGCGATTCACTATCGATCCACTGTGTTGTTGTCTGCTAACCACATATGATATGATATTTGATCGAGGTATGCGAAATATAAGCGTAACTTGTTAAATTTGGTTCATGGCCATGCCTGTGCTCGCAAATAAATCCGAGTGATAGGAGGAATGAAAGGCGGAGAAAAGAAAGCTTATAAAAGTTATGGACACGTTAGCGATCTGTGTGACTTTCGTTTTGTTTGTTTTTCGTGTTGTCTACTTCATTCCTTCATTATTTCGGTCAGTTTTATTTATTTCTATGATGCAAAAACGCTTGTCGGACTTTGTGAATAGTTCGGTTTGTTTGGTTTTATTTCGGTCGGATCTCGGTTGCTAGGCCTACGGATCGGACAGCCAAACGAGAAGTGAAAGTGGCAACTAATTTCAATTTGATGGCTTTGTTTTATCAAGGGCTCGCACTTCAATCTAGATGACATCTTTTCGGGTGGATAATTTACATCCCAACTAATTGTATTTAAAACGTTAAATCATCTCTAACTAAACACTATACGTCTGTTGATTATAACTTATTATGTTTATAAGCAAATCCTATGGTTGCCAACAGTAGTTATATGTTGTCAAATAAAATAAAGGCAATACTTCACTGTGGTTCGCATTTTACCTCTGCTTCCAATTTATCGCCATATTTTCACACATCCCGCTTAATCCGCATTCCCAGGCGCAATCGCCATTTTGTGCCTTCGTTAGTTAATAATTTAATGACAGGCTGCATTCATTCGGTATGCGCATAAGTAAACAGGAATTGCATTTGCATTGGGGCGGGAAACGAGGAGGAGGCAAAGGGGGTCGGGACCACCCATGCATGACTGACTGCTGTGGATAAATATGCTATGCCATGTGCGTGGGCTCTGGCACTTATGCGGGGGATTTCTCGATACACAGACCAGGTGCAGCCATGCAGGACATAGGCATAATCTTGGGTAAACAGCATATTTAACGAATTGGTAACGAATCATGTTAGGGTTGTTCAATAACAGTTGAATATGCAATCAATAAGCTCATAGCCTAGTACTTTCATCAGATTTAACTACTCACTTAATGGGGACTCGAATTATATAACCCAAAGTCAGCACAGATCACAACTTATGAACGAGCAGAAGATAATCAATCATACCGAACTGACGTGCCACACAAGTCGTATACGCAATTTGGCCCTGCACCACCAAAGGATGATGGCAAAAGTTGATTAATCACTCACCGATGCGGCATCGCCTCCTCCTTCTTGAATATGTTACGAATCTCATCGCCGTCGAAGACGAACAGCAGATCGGGATGACCAATCAGGCCGCCCACTTTGGCCATCTTTCCATAGTTGACATGCAGCTCATTCATGACCTTGTCCAAGTCGCTGATTTTGTATGTTCCTGTCAGTCAGTGGCAGTTGTTCATTAGTTATCCTGGTCGGAGTTTCAACGAAACCAATGGCCACTCACCTATTAGTGGGGCGAAGCGCCAGGAGTTGCCAATCAGTGGCAAGGGGTATGGACCCGGCACTTCCGAGTAAGGACGCACTGCAGCCGCCAGAGAAGAGGTGGTTTCTGCTGGTAGTGCCCTTGTAGTAGCACTAGTTGTTGCCACTGATGTAACTGCCTGCTGCTGGCTGTCAATTAGTGCAAAGTGAATACAGTGAAGAAAACATTATTAAAAGAGTTATTTTTTTATATATTTGTTACATATTAAAACATTTGGTTAGTTGCGTGCTATTACTTAAATTCGAAATGCACAGTCTTCTGTTTGTAAAGTAAATTTGATCATTGAGGTAGAGCAAATATAAAATATAATATTACAAGATAGAAAGTTAAATTACGCAAAGTAACAATTTTTTTTCTCTGTAAGCCTTGGTGAGTATTTGGTGTGGGAAAATCACGAACCTGACATTTAGTTTCTTCAGATTCGCCGACTCCCCCGTCCGCAGCCGTTGCAATGCAATTGATTTTTCAATTTCCGTGGCCACGCCCACTCCAGTGCTGGGCGGCGACACCGCAGCACCGCCCCCGGACTGCGGCAGTATGGTGGTGCTGGATGTGGAGCGCCTCATCAGCGCAATGGATGTTTTGCGTAAGCCCGACATCTTCGGTTTCGTCCTCGGATCCACTCGGTCCTGTTGGGAATGGTATTATGTAAAAAGTTGAGCAAGTTGAGCAATCTGCTGCCGGCGGCAAACTAAATTGTGTATTTATGCTGATTCTCGTGGCGTTCCTTTCACTCCTCCTGGCGGCAAAACTTTTGATGCATTTCCAAGTGGCTTGCCGGGAAAATCAATCAATAATAAATAAAGGCCACTCGCGTTTATTATTCAAAACGACTTCCCCCCCTTGAATTCTATACTCTAAAACGCTGAGCTGCGTTTGGTTAGAGTGCAAATATTGTGGCACACTGGCAAAATCCATATTCATTTTAACTTTCAGCACTGACAGCACTTAGTTCGAGTTAGTTGCAAAACAAAACCGAGCAAACAATCGACAATTGTCCCTTGTCCCTGGATTTCGGATCTCGGGGGAGCAGTTAAGAGCAATGGAATACATGGTAGGAGGGGGGTTCGGTCGGCTGGCATGGGATTCCCATTTGTCGGGGTACTCGGTGCGTTCCATTTTATGGTCGCTGCCAATAACCAAGTCGGAGTTAGCTAGCGTTAAATTGAGCACAGCTACAAGCCCTCGTGCAATGCGAGTTCGAACAAAGAAAACACAAATTGAAGAGTTATTGAAGTAGCGCCAATGAGGGCCAAATCAACCCTGGCCAAGTCTTGTTTATTGTGCATAAAACGAAGTCTAATACAGGCGAAGGCTTTGAAGGGGAGCAATAGAAGTCCAACTTTATAATGCTTTTAAGCGTCTGAATACGGCAGAAACGAAGTGCACAATTCTTGAAAATAAATCGGCAAATACGAAAAACAAAGGCAGAAAATACATTTTTAAATTATCAAGCTACTTAAAACGGGTGCTGCAATTTGTGGGATTGACAACGAACTTTCAAAGCCTAAGTTTTAACTTAAGTTGCACTTATGTACATAATTCGGTTACTTTTCTGGCTGTGTATAAGCTTTGATTTCTGCCCCAAAATTCCACAAAACTTGCCGGCACACACGCATTTAGTATATGAAGAGCAGTTGCTCTCCCGCAGGCGGAAAAGTGGCAACGAGGCAAGATTGCTCATACGCCGCGTATGCCATCGAACAATGGTGGCAGTGGGACTTTTGTGGGTATGCGGCTGCTTTCAGACTTGTTGTGCGCCTGCTCCCCAAAGGCAATATAATTTAAATGCCGAAAATTTGATGGAACAGAAATCTGCTCACCCGAATTCAAAAAGTTAGCTGAGCTGCCCGCCATTATTCTTTTCACTTTTCCCTCTGTTTGCCTTTATTTCTTGTGTACACTTGTGCGCCACAATGGCAGCGGAGCAGAGCGGCTTATCCTTGCCCTTGTCGCACAAGCGACGACCTCGAGTTTCTCGAGCGGTAACAACAACAACTATCTGAGATATATATATATACATACATATATATAGCGCGGTTTTATCGCCCAGGCGGTTATAATGAACTTGAGTGATAATCCTAGCGCCTGCGAGTAATGTAGAAGAAATGTCAAGCAGCCACTTGTCGTTGACTTTTACGGCTATTGTTCCAAAACAGTAGTGGGTCCCCAAGTGCGCTGGGGAACTTGGGCGGAGGACAGCTGGGCCGCGTTTAATTAACGCTCGAACGAATCCGAAATCGAAAGGAATCTTATTAGCATTCAGCTGCTAAATGAGCAGAGGTGGTCGAAAGATTCCAAGCGATTATGTCACTCTCGCTGGCATTCGACGTCTTGGCAAATCACTTGGATATTGGTTTTCGACTCGCCCTTCGAGGTGTGTCCAAAAAGCATATTCAAGTTGACTTTCACGCCGCCCAAGTAGCTCAAGTAGACCAAGTTTCCAGATACAACTAGCTTAGCCAACAGCTTGCTTAATTTGCTGGAAAAATGCAGCTAGGAAAACTCACTTGCATCACTTTAATTTTTCCCCCATGCGGATAATGGGTTTTTCTTATGAAAACTAAGCATGTGCCTTTGTCGAATTGTCTATCAGCCATTTCTAATTGTATTTTAGTATTTAACTAATTGTTTACCTACCCGTAAATCAATGCAAATGTTAGCAGAAATTGTAGGACTTTTCCTATTTTTTCACGATTTTTTTTGACACCTTATACATTTAAAAGCCTCCTATCAAATACTTGATTTTTTCTTCCCCCATCAGTTTTTCGATATAATTTAATTGGCCTTTCACGCTAAACGTTGATTTCTTCGACAGCCGAGTTGACTGAATGCTTTTCAGAGTGCAACTAGTTTACTTGACACGCCCAAATTGCATTGGGAAAACACCTCTCGAGGAAAACTCACTTGTACGTTTGATTTGTGTTTTTTTTATTAGTTTGCCAAAGCGTTTTTCTCGGCCTGCACTGCCAGTTGGTTCGGTTTTCAATCAACTTGTTGCCGATTCAGTTTTAGTTGCAATTTATTTGGCGGTCTTGGTTTTCCGAACACTTTCAATCCGTTTGTGCACAATTAAAAACAGCTTTGGATGCCTTTTGTTGTGTGGATTTCTATTGTTGCTTTGGCCAATATCCCACTCACTCGCTCACAGGCACTTGAAAAGGCGGGGAGATTCGCCAGGTCTTTTGTCACGCAACGCGAAGTTTATCTGCGGTATCTCAGACTTTTTACAACCGAAACCAAAACCAAAACCGAAAACGAATCCGAGTCCGAGAGCTGCAGATGGAGCTCTATAGTTATGAGCTGTTGCCTCGTAGACCAACCGCGACGCACTAAACGCGATCGCCGGGCTTCTTAGTCTACTTATACGCCATACGCTATAGGCTACACCAACTGCCGATCGGCAAACTTTCAGAGATTTGCTTTTTTTTGTTTTTTTGGCGCGCTTCTGTTGGTTTTGTCACTTAAGGTATTTGTGCTAATGGGTGCCACTGCTGCAGCAAACTTTATTGGTCTTTCTAGCCCAGAAATTAGTGGGTTTGGTTTTTTGTTATAAATAACACCATTTGTCCCTATGAAATTGAAAGTGCCTAATAATCGCAATCAAAAAGCAAAAGTTCGTGATAATATACATATAACGGCTTGTACTCCCTTGATTGACATTAATGAGGGCTCTAACGACTTTCGGAGGGGGTTCGTGGCTTGAGGGTTATATAAAATAAATTATTTATTATAAAACTCTGCTGGGACTAACGACCCATTCGCTGGGCTAAATTGCGCGCAAATCGCTTAATTGAAAAGGCCATAAAAGCTGGCAAAACAATAGTCAGCGGAAACCGGCAAATAAATTTCGCATGACGGCTCTACTTATCTGAAATAAGTCAGCTGTATTGGTTAACAAGGCTGAGGTGCGGAGAACATTAAGGTGCTTTTCAGTTAGCTGAGCTAGAAAGGTTTGGCCAATTTTTAAACAAAGTTTTCTCGGGTATTTAGGGAACTAAAAGTTGCATACACCATATATTTTAAGTAGAATGAACGAATACTTGTTGATTTCTTGAAATTTCTCGACAAGCCCCTCAAGGCTTAGTTTTCCGACCTAACAAAATGAATTGAAAGTATAAATTCTATTTATTAAACAAAATTTAATTAATGTAACGATTGCTCCTTTATGCTTCATACACACTGATTATTAAAACATATTATATTATTCATTAAAATATATTGCAAAAGTATTCAAACTAGACTGTCAGTTCTCAGATTCTGTCATTTGGTTAAAGCAAGCATCATTGTTCAATCTCTAGCTTACTTTCCCTGCGATTTGTTTGTCAGGTCTATGATCTACTTTCGAGAAACCACAACTCAGGCACATGCCACACATTGCAACACATTTTCCGGGCTTACGAATTACAGCTGCATGTGTGTCTGCGGTTTCGGATCAGTAAACAGAAAAGAAAACTTTTATGATGGACATGTTAAATAAGATCTCGGACCACCAAGTGCTAACCAAGCGATTGCCCAATCGGCAAACCCATCGGATCCGTTGGCAGCCGTTCAATTAACGTTTGTCTAAGAAATTGTAACGAACATCGGGCATTAGCTTTGATTATGCAGTTTACTACACCTCCAACTTTTCCGCAAGAAAGGTGGCACTTTGTGGTTATGCCGGGTGAGCATGACTGGACTAATTTCCCTGTGGCCAAACTGCAGGAGGGGAAGACGCATGGCCAATGGACATCTCATGAGGTACTGCTGCTGCTGCTGCTAACTTTGGCCAACTTGTTGGGCAATTGTGCGTGTAATTTTGGGCGAAAACCAGTTGACCAATGCATCCGATTTCAGCACAAGAGCAAGTCAAGCGGAGATTGATGCGATAACAAGCGCAGATTCCTCGACCAGCCTCAAAAACTATTTACGACCGAAAAAAAAGCTGACCAACAAATAAAATTAGCTGCCGCACAGCCCTTTATTTTTAAAGGCCTTGCGTGCCCCAAGTTAATTACGGCCCCAAAGCAAAAATATATATTAACTGGCGACTGGACTCACTGGTGGCCCCTCTTTCATGACCTACATACTTGTTGACGGTCTTGCTCCCGAGCACGCAGACTCTACATATGTATCTGAACACCTCCGTCTGTATCTGACAGATGCCTTTGGTTGGGTGATGGTTACATAACCGGCAAATAAAACTATTGTGGGAAATATACAAATATGGCTTGTATGCACGGAAATTAGAACCAGAACAAGTCACGGAAATAGGAATCATTTTATATGGCTACTTTCTGCAGGGAAAGCTGTTTGCATAGTGAGCTGTGTGTGTTCGTTTAAGTGTGAGTGTGAGTGCGGGGGCTTTTCCCCATTTCCCATTTCCCTTTGGTCTCGACACGCGCTCAGGTTGTTTGTTTTTAATTGTTTGCTCAGCGCTTTGGTCTGCGCCTTAATTGTTTGCTCAAGTCTTGGCAGATACGGGCGGAAAATTGAGAATGGACGGGTGGACGGGTTGGGCAAACATTTGTCTGGTCAAACGATGTGTGATGGGAAATGGAATGCTTCAGCTCCTGGACTGTAACACTCTCCCCTTGCTCCATTTCCTTGCAGTTTCCTGGACGATTTGGATCGGTTAGGCGCCAAGGACTACCAGCCAACTGAACAGGACATCTTGCGTACTCGCGTCAAGACCACTGGCATCGTTGAGGTACACTTCTCCTTCAAAAACCTCAACTTTAAGTGAGTAAAAACCCCTGATTTAAGAGGAAACGTCTTTTTGATAATGCCATTTTTAAACTCATAGATTGTTTGACGTGGGCGGACAGCGCTCGGAGCGTAAGAAATGGATACACTGCTTCGAAGATGTCACGGCGATCATTTTCTGCGTGGCCATGTCCGAGTACGATCAGGTCTTGCATGAGGATGAAACCACGGTAGGATTGAGTCACATACCTTTATGGTACTTCCTGTAACTACTTTGCTGTCTTAACCATTTTAGAACCGCATGCAAGAGTCGCTGAAACTGTTTGACTCGATCTGTAACAACAAATGGTTCACGGACACCTCGATTATTCTGTTCCTGAACAAGAAGGATTTGTTCGAGGAGAAGATTCGCAAGAGTCCCCTGACGATTTGCTTCCCCGAATACACAGGTGAGTGCTGCATCCAAACTCGAATGAATGCCGGTTATTAATCTAATATGTGGACATTTCAGGTGGACAGGAGTACGGCGAGGCGGCTGCTTACATTCAGGCTCAATTTGAAGCGAAAAACAAATCAACCTCAAAAGAAATCTACTGCCACATGACGTGTGCCACAGATACCAATAACATTCAGTTTGTATTCGATGCTGTCACTGATGTCATCATAGCAAACAACCTGCGCGGCTGTGGACTGTACTAAAATGGATTCCAGGCCGGATCCTGACGATGTCGACGTTGAGTCGATGTTGATGATGATGACGATTATGTGGAGCAGAATGGGGGCGTTAGCAGGGAACACCGTAACGGTATTAAAGAGCAGCGCGGGAGCACAACAACCCACCAGCATTGATCAAAAACCAAACAATTTAGGAGCAGATGATAGAACCAACCAACCGCAACCACACAGAAAACATAGGACACTAAACAAGCAAAGCCCAAAGAACTTTTATTTGTTTAACAAAAAACGGCGAACGGACGCAAATCCCGAATGGATGTTATAGGGGAAATGAGCGACAAGTACATTACATAATATCGATAATATTGATGCAGATGCAGATGCAAAAACACATAATGCTAATGATGATCAGGGCGACAATGATAATGAGGCAACAGACAACTGACACTGGGACACGCGATTAAAGTCACATCTGAAAAAAGGCAGTTGATTGAAAGGCATTTCCTATATACAAACATATACAAACACATACATATGCATTATGCAAAGCCACATGTACGACATGACACTAACACACTCACACGACATACACAAGCGCCAGCATTGCATACAGTTGTTGTTTGGTCTGAATAATTTTTATAGAATTTCATAATTTATGTGTAGTTTAGTTTCCTCATGTATTTATTAAAACAAAAACCAAACGAGCGTATATCTACATATACCGCATATATATATACATACACTTCTATACATATATATATATACATATATATAAATATTATATATTAAATGTTTCCTGTTGCAATCTCTCTTTAAAATTATTCATGCCATCAACGCTCTGCATTTGTCATGCTTGTTTAGACTTAAGTTCGAAAGTTTCAACAAAATCCAGCGGCAAAGGAAATATCAATATTCATTTGATTGAGTGTCAGCGTGTGGGCTAAAGTAAATATAAAATAACAAACCAAAAGAAAAGAAAAGAAACGAGGAAAAGAAAACATAAAATATGGAAAGCAAAATCTTTAACGTTAAGTAAAATTTAAAGATAAATGAAACGGATATAAAATCTATCTATTGTATTTACAAGAACAAAAACGAAGCAAAACTAAACTAAAATCCAGATAAGAGTCAAGCAAAGCGTATGTGGCCACTTAACTAACTTATGTAAAGAGCAGCAGTAGCAGCAGCCATCGATAATTGATTGATATATTTCAATGTAAATTGTACTTTGTTGAGTTTACGTGTATAGGAGAAGTTTAGCTGGCAAACACACAAACATCAAGCAAACACGAACACGAACGCATACAGAACACAAACTATATATAATTTCCTTCACTTATTGAGCTGATTTGTTGTAACTTACAGTAATTTATGGCATTTATTCGAGGAGCAATGCAAATCAGCGAAGATCAAACACGCAATTCAACTTTGGCGGCGCACAAAAGCATGCTATATATTTTTGCCATATCTACGCACACCCACACACAAAATATGAATCAAAACGAATGAAACGCAGAACTCAAATCTCCCACAATGAAACTAAGGATTGTATGTAATAATAAAATAATTTATAAATTCTACATTTAATGATAAAGCATCTTCATACATGTACCTATGTATGTGACTGTATCTAGCGAATGGCATTTAACCCCGAGTATGTTGAATTGTTTGATTAGACTTATTATTATAATTATTATGTATATGCTTTGTATGTATGTATTTTGTGCATTTTGAGTTTACATAACTATTTAGCTGCAATGAATTTATATTGTTATTTTAATAGTATTTCTTTTGTATCTGCCCAGTTGTCTACTTCTCTTCTCCTCCTCCTTTACGGAAATATCCCCACTTGTGCTCTTGCTCTAGTTGGATCCATTTATGTTTTATAGTTTTTAAGTCTAATTTATGTAAACGCACACAAACACACACAACTTAAACATCAACTAAGTAAGTTTATTAGCGAAATAAATATTATTTAACATTCAAAAAAAAGAAGGAACAAAAGAGTAAGGACAATTTAAAAAAAAAGCTTAACGACATCGTTTCGACTTTTTATTGGAAACCCCAGCAGATCCAGTGAAACTTTTCAAAACTTGTGTTGGCCACAAAGTCCGTACAATTCCAAGATTTTATATACCCATCAGCGAACATTCACTTTTACGCATTTACTTAGGCCAACCAACACTTTCCCATTTCCATGACCCCACCCGACCTCTCTACTATATCCTGGCCCAATCAAATACTGTAATATTTAATACGTATGTATTTCCATTCAACTTGTAAAATTCTACCAAAAAGAAAAAACAAAAGCGCAAAAACCATTTTCAAATAAAACTATTTATTCAAAAACAAAAACCAAAGCCATTTTGTTATTTTCGTTATCGTTTCATGATTTCCTTACAGCCAGCGAAAGGTTTTGCATGAATTAGATTACATAGTTACTGCTGGCTTCGAATTTGGGGTAAACAACAACAAAAAAAACCGCAGACGATCAGTGTATAGTCACTTGACCAGTATTGCAACCAGAATGATCAAGAACACGAGAGTTTAATAATTGTATGTAACTATAAATAAATACCAAATCGATATATTTATTGACAATTAAATTAAGCCACAAACAAGAAAGTTATTCATTTACCTTCGAGACAAAAGTAAACAAGGTCAGTCTATATATACAGATATATAAATTTAAATAAATATATTTAGTAAAGGGAGAACAACAAATTGCTACAAACATACATATACATAACATATGTACTATATTTTTCTCGTAAATAATTATTAATCAAATACTCATACGGTAGCGACTATAATTTACCTCCTCGACGTCGCTCAACTTTCGAATCAGCCGAGATCGCAAAACTAAATAACATTCAAGTAATAGCAACATTTGATCATATAGTACAGCATAGTGTTAACCGCATTATATCGACTTAACTTTTTGCATATTTTCAATACTAAACGGAATAGAATGGAACGGAAAGGGAATCAACCATAATTCATATTTTTCTAAAGCTCATACACCTATTTGCTCCACACACACACATAACTCATAAAATCGCAAGTCGCAGCACTACTAAAATTACTTTAATAGCAGTTAAAACATTTATAAGTGAAATCCATAAAGAGCTAACAACGGTAATGTTAATTACTTCGAATCAAATGTCCGAGGACATTCAGACACACGATTTTTGTGAGTGGCAAATACAAAACTTTGGGATTTTAAGAGGAGCTGGAGGAAAGACATGGCCAATGGAACCAAGCGTATAGGTTAGACAAAGTTTAGAAATTGTATCTAATCAAATTTGTAGCCTAATTATAAAATGCTTTGGTTGTCCCATGCAGCAGATGAGATTTGTTTAACTATTTATATACTTACCTATATTAACGTATGTGGAAATATAATTTTCCTCAATTCTTGAGCTCCTTTTCTCTCTCTAATGACCACGTGGATTAGGTGTAGCTAATGGCCCATGGAAAAATTTTTAAATGATTTTGAAGCGAGCCACGGAAGCTTACTAAGCTCGAACATGATGAATGAATTTGAATCGTTGAATTAAAAATTTAAAATAATATATAAAACATAAAAATAATGATATAAAACTGAAGTAAACCAAAATGTTTGTATGTAAAAGAAACTCGAAACGTTAGAGATCATCTACAATTTAAATAAATATAAATAAAACCAAAAAAGTTTGTTGATTTTTAATAAAAAGTTTGATTAATCTACTGGGTCCGAATTAACAACACAGTGCATAGTGTCGGAGCGCAAAAAAAAAGTCTAGCATATCATGACTTTGGAATAATTATATGTCCCTGGAGGAAAAGCTGGGGAAGTGTGAAGGAAAATATCTTACAATATGAGTTGATGGACGATTTAATTTGCCTTCATGAAGCGTGCCGAATATATTAATGTCTTAGTGGAATAAAATAATTTTTCGTCACAAAAGTTGATATCAGAACTTTTGTGTGTTGAGGTGCGATCGACAAAAGATTTTACCACGTTAAAAGATGTTTTGGTTTGAAATTAATTGTTCCCAAATTCCAGAAAATTTGGTACAAAAAATAGTTACCTGTCTGAATACAAATTCTATTCACAGACTCCTAAAAAGACGTTCCTGTGCAAATTCAAGGAACATAAACTTAGGATCAGGTAGAACAACCCTCCTAAAGCAGTTCGAATTCGTTGTTTTCGGGGTACAGTTGACCAGTACAGTCACATAACTTATTAGATGATTATTGTCACAGGTAGGAAACCGTGTCTATAGATATAGAAACTACGGTAACTGTACAATTTCATGGCTAACGGTCTTGATGTTTAAATTTTTTTATAAAGACCCTGGAAAACCGCCAGTTAAGTTAACTTTCATTTAAGAAAGAAGTAAGAATCCAAAGCAACACAGTTACCTCTTAACCTTGTGTTGCCTTTTATTTTGGAATATTTTAGGAAGAATCCTGGTAATTTTCTACAAATTTGTATGGGGTATCCCCAAAGTGCCTTAAAATCTTAACCAGTTTCAGGAATTCCTCTAACATACATCTGTTACGTCTAATCTATTGCATTGTCTACTCTAAAAGTTTCTTTTTTGATTTGGGCGTGGATATGGTTCGCAAGGACACCCGTCGTGGCGTCTTGTTATTCGGCGTGGATGGCCCTGCTTCAGTCGGCTTCTGCGGCGTTTCCTCCTGCGTATCCTCGTAGACCAGACGAATGTCCTCAGTTCGCTCGCAGGTGGTCTCGTTGGCTTCTATTAACGTAGGCATCGTTTCCGTATTTGTGCACTCCGGCAAGGGTTTTTGAGAATCCTTTTTTGTCGTTGGCAGGGGTGTGATGCCCTCTTCGAGGGGCCAGGCATCCATGGCCTCCTCCATTGGCACCACCGGCGAATTCACCGGCATTTCGATGAGTACGCGTGGAGTTCTCCTCACTGCAATGGGAGTAGCTTGCTTGGCGGGTTGGCTTTTCGGCGTTAGGTTAAAATGGCTGGAGCTGCCAGGAGTTCGTGGCTGGCGACGCACTTGAATTGGTGTTGCGGGTCGGGACTTTTTCTCAGGCGACTCGAACTTCTCATCAGAACTGATGATCTCCTTGACGATAGCCGGAATGACTCCAAGTGCCGGCTGTGATGTCTCTGCTGGAGGCACTACCTCTGAGCTTATCTTGCGCTTGACAGGTGATGCCTCTGTTTTCCTTACTTGAGGTGATTTTGTTACTTCAGCTTCTTCTTTGGGTTTGGTTGTTCCGATTTCCCCCTTATCCTCCGGCTTACGCGGAGCTCTGCGTATAGCAATCGGCATGGGTGTAGTCGAATTTTTCCTGGGCGAACGCCTGATGGCGATGGGAACAGGATTCACCTCTTCGTTGGCTTTAGTTTTAGGACTGTTCGTGTTGGACGAACTGACACTGTGCGTTGATGAGTCATTTTCAGCATCCAACTCGGGTTCCCCTTCCTCTTTGATACCTGACCCTGAAGTCTTTCTGATTGTATTAGGTTTTGATTTTTCCTTTAATGGTTTCCGCGTGGCCGTCACTTCATCTGACGATACCTTGCGAAGCTTTTGCTTCTTCCTTTTCTGCACCGGCATATTCTCCGAAGATTTTAGAACAGCGCTCAGCACTGCTTCCATATCTTCATAGCGGTCGCCCAGCTCAGTCGGTTCGAAGGTAATCAGTGAGCAGTAGCCATCGGTGCTAGACACGATTAGGACGGTGCCGTCGCTCGACCAGGTCAAATCCGTGAGCCTGCTGTAGTGGATGTTGGAGACAATGGCAATCGGCACCGGCTGCTGGGTATCGTAGAAGAACACAGCGTTCTTTGTGGCCACAGCATAGATCATGCGGTACGGAAGCGAAATGATCGGGGGATTCTTTTCCGCATTGTACGGTCTCAGACGGTACAGAACCGGAGAGCAGCGAACAGCCACTGCGTATTCGTTGGGAAAGGGCAGCACAAAGGCGGGTTTGGACAAATCATAGCGACTGAACCCATAGCTTGTGTTTATAGGTTTCACAACACCATCGTAGTCGGTAATTCCTGACGGCGTTAGAAGCAGCTTGCCATCGGGAGTGAAACATAAGCGGCGGAAGAAGGTCTGCAAGGTTCCATCTTGGTACAATCGTATGCTCTTGCCGTGCATCTCATGGCCCTCTTTTACTGGAAATCCACACTTGCTGACTCGGTGGAGCACTCGCTTGGTATTGGCATCAAATATCCGCATTTGTCTAAAAAAAATTAAACTCCACTTGGTCAAAGATCGAACACATTATTCAGGACTGTATTGCTTACCTGTCGGTGCTCATGGTGGCAATGTACTGATTGCAGGGATCCCATGCCACGCCCTGTACATAGCCCTTGTGGTCATCTAGAATGGCCAGTGATTTGCCACTGTGAACATCCCACAGCATCGCTGTATTATCCACGGATCCGCTGACCAGAAACTGTGAGTTTGGCGCCCAGCTGAGATCGTAAATATCCTCGCGATGGCCGCGCAGGACCTTGAGAGTCATCCAGACCTCCTTGTCCTGTCCACTGCAGTCATCGGCGTCCACAATGTTGACAACTTCGTGGTCGGCCTTCTGTTTCCAGATAAAGACCACACTCTCGTCATCTCCGGAGGCCAGCAGTTCGCCGTTCGGCGACCAGCGGACCGCGTTAACAGCTCGCTGATGCCGGGACAGGTCGGCGGCCAGGTCCACATCCACGCCCTCGGCGTCATCGCTTCGGTTCACATACCAAATGAGGACATGGGCATCCGATCCACCAGAGGCTAGTCGGCAGACCGTCGGAGAACGCAGTCCCAGGCCATTTTGCTGTATATCCACGCTTAGGACAGGATCGCGGTTGTGCCACGAGATCTCGGGTATCTTGCACTTCATCCTATTTACTTAATTGGCCGCCGTTGATTGCTTGAAGTGCGAAGAGAAAAACTACTTTATGCGGCAGAATTCGCGCCTAAAAGTGTGACCGTCGGTCATGCGAATATTAAATGATGGGGTTATCGATTCCTGTTATCGTTGACGGAGCGATTGCATGGGGAAACGAGGGATGCACAAGCTCTTTCAAAATGGTAAACAAAAGTTGAAAATTCGGATTTCTTCAAGTATATATATATTATTTTGTGTAATTAACAGTCTGTAACGCTGCACACCGACGTGGGTGACCTCAAAATAGAGCTCTTCTGCGATGCCTGCCCCAAGGCCTGCGAAAATTTCCTCGCCCTGTGCGCCAGCGATTATTACAGCGGTTGCGTCTTCATTCGGAACATAAAGGGATTCATTGTCCAAACTGGAGATCCTACCAACACCGGAAAGAACGGGCAGTCCATTTGGGGCCAGAAGTTCGACGACGAGTTCAAGGAGACCATCAAGGTGAGCGTGTTGCCAAGGTTATACCAGAAAAACTACTATTCAGTAGAGCCACGCCGGTTGGCTTTTATACCCTGTATTCCGCCTTTAAGAGCATATTGTATCTAATCTTTGAATGTAACAAGACTATGAAATACCATGTTGATAGTTACCTACATTAAGCCATACATTTTATTTGAAGTAATAGTAATTTTGTCAGTTTCAAGACATCAATTCGTCAATTTCCATCCTAAGAAAAATTTTCTAAATTTTCAAGTTTTGTTTGTTTTTCTTTAGTCAAAACATCTGTGATGCAAATGCATAGCTTTTGATTGTAAGAGATTTACAGGACTGTACAAGAATAATTCCTTTAATCTTTTAATTATCAACCCCTTTATTCTTCAGCACACTGATCGAGGAATGGTTTCCATGGCCAACAACGGACCCAACGCCAATGCCAGCCAGTTTTTTATTACCTATGCCGCCCAGCCAAATCTTGACCTAAAATACACGCTCTTCGGCCGTGTGATCGATGGCTTCGATGCCCTGGACGAACTGGAAAAGCTGCCCGTCAATCCCAAGAACTATCGTCCCCATGTAGACAAGAAGATTAATGGAGTAACCATACATGCCAATCCTTTGGCGACGTGATAGAGTACACTCAATGACAAGCATACGCTTAAAATTAAGTATATTTAAAGCACTTAAGGTTACGCGACTTCTTCGATTACAGACTATTTGATTGAGACACATCAATTATTGTGCAAAAGTAGCTAAAGACTAAATCTGAAAACCAGCCACAAATTTTTGTCGTCTCCACTTTATTTGAAACTTAAACTAGACGAATGTATCACATGTGTATAAAACGATCAACTAGCAGGGATAAAAGAAATGCTAACAAGAATTGTTTGGGTTTTGCCGTTTCTTAGTGATTTGGCGGGATTCGGATGGTCCTTCATGTGCTGCTCGAACGTCCCGCGAAGAGCCTGCGGTAGTTCTTCGCGAAGCGATGCCTCCATCACTGATGCAGTTCGGATGCTTATACAGCTCCAACTACGGCGTCTGGCCGTGCGGATTCTTTAAGTTGATAGTCGCCAAGGTACGCTGGGCACCTCGTTGTGAAAAGGTGAATCCACCTTGAGGTACTTGAAGACCACATACCGGCATACCAGATGCCTGTTGATGCCACGACCACACATGGTAGGAATGGTGACGATCGCAGGCTGCCTATTTACGTTCTCCGGGAGAGTTTTTGCCCTTCAGGACTTACCCAATTTGACTACAGAATACTAACAATTAATACCTCTCTCCCAAAGTGTTTGCCATGTTTAAGATGAACATCTTGTTCTAGATCTTATTTTAGCAGCCCTTGTGGAGAACCATAATGTGGTTAAAACAACAGTCTGGTTAAAACCACAATGTGCTGTGTTGAAGAAACGTTAGTACTGCCAAGAACACGTACCATGATCTAAAAAGAATTAAAGAGTTTTATTGTAATAAATACGTTGTAATGCCCGTTACTCGTAGAGTAAGAGAGTATACTAGATACGTTAAAAAGAATATAAAAGGTAACAGCATATGGGTCGTACTAACAATTATTTGATAAGATGCAATGGAAATCCCTTCACTGGGTTTGGATCTCATATAAATTTTCTTTATTCCAAAAGTTTTTATTTCCCAGTCATGCCAAGTCATTCCAAATCCTAATTCCTTTAAACTTGCATACCTATATTATATACTCTAGAGCCTTTACCTTGGTACCTATTACATTTTCTTCAAAATAAAATGTATTCATTTTATCTTACGATTAGCCGCTTCAATGTTCAATATATTTGCTATAAGAGTCTCCCCCATTTTTTTCCGCTAAATCATTAAATTTTTTTAAAGTTTTATTTTTAAATAACATAATGCCGCAAAAACTCAAAATTGTCATTCTGCGGATATATAAAGTAGTCGCCATCGACTCACCGGTGCGTTTCGTCACTACGTGATAAATGGATTCAAATACATTTCAAACATTTTCGTGTCACGATGTAACCTCCACATCGATATTACCATTAACAATTAATCGATATAAGGCGTTGAGGTGCCAATGCTTAATCTAACCTATCGATAGACTTCACGGCCTGCAAAATAAAATGTTGAACAATATATTAAAAACATCCAGGCAGGTGCTTTATCCCGTGGCAAGGACTTTCAGCCGCAGCAGCAATCAAGGCAATGTGGCGACCGAAGCCCCTGCGGCAGTGACCGCACCTCCGGCGTCGAGATCACCCCTGATTCTGCCGCAAGACTACACGAATTGCTTGCCGGTGAGCAGGAGCACGGCGCGCCAGGCGTGGATAGAGAATACGGATGCAGTGGCGGAGCGAAAGGTGGGCCTAATTGAACTGCATCCTGATGTCTTTGCCGCACAGCCGCGGGTGGACATCATACAGGAGAATGTGGAGTGGCAGCGCAAATATCGTTATGTAAGCATGGCGCACACCAAAAACCGAGCGGAGGTGCGCGGTGGCGGCCGAAAGCCGTGGCCCCAAAAGGGAGGAGGTCGGGCCCGCCACGGTTCTCTCCGATCGCCCATGCTCAAGGGCGGCGGCGTGGTGCACGGCCCCAGGTCGCCCACAACCCATTTCTATATGCTGCCCTTCTATAAGAGGGTTTTGGGATTGACCTCCACGCTGAGTGTTAAGCTGGCCCAGGATGATCTGCACATCATAGAGAATGTGGACATACCCACCGGGGATGCAGATTTCCTAAAGGATTTAATCGCCGAACGGAATTGGGGACCTTCTGTTTTGATTGTAGACGAGTGAGTACTGCTTGTAGCTGGGCATTGTATAACCATAGATAAATTTATATTAATTATGATTTTCCCAGAGATCACATGTTCCCCGCCAATATATGTCAGGCCAGTGATGATCTTGGCTATGTCAACCTGATGCCAACTTTTGGCTTGAACGTGTATTCTATGCTGAAGCACGACACATTGGTGCTGACAGTGGCAGCAGTGAAGCACCTGGAGCAGCGTCTACTCTACCAACTTAATCGAAACGACGCCGCCAGCAAGGGCGGAAAGTTTAAGCTGGATCAAGTCTAGAAATTAAGAAAGTTAAATCCTTTAGTTAATTTGTAATCCTTATGGATGCCGGAAATGCATTGTTAAACAAACAAAATTTCTTTTAATATCAAAAGTTTCAAGTTGAACTTAACAATTTGACGTTGCGGTTGTGCTGATATGCTCTGTTTACTGTTTGTAGACGTCAACAAAAGCACTAAGATCTTTGTTTATATCGCTACCCACGGTGACCAGGGGATCCTTATCCACTGCAGATACATATACGAGGCATTGTTCATTAAGAGATTTAGCCAATATTGGGCAAAACTCATGGAGAAATCCCCTTTCCGAATTACTGTGATTGCAGAGAAGAACGGTTGTATTGTTGTGCGTAAACTCCAGAACTTCGTGATGGGACATTTCTCCGGTAATAATAAGATCCGCTTGGATACCCTTGAGCAGAGATGCTCCAGAGCCGGCACAAATGCCGACGGATTGGATGACTGTCTTGGGATTGTGACCCACAGCTAGAGCAACATGCACGCTGTTTTCAATGTGCTTTTGCAAAGATTCCACCACCTGGAAAACTTCCATTTTGGTTTCAATATATCTACCGGATCCGGTACCCGGAGGTGCACCCAACTCCGGTTCCAGAGGGCGGATGCTGAGGACATTCACTGCCTTAGATAGCCAGTCGTTGACCCCACCGCTCTTCTTATCCCAAGCCGTATGGGGCGAGTACAAGGCTATATCGTTGGCCAAGCATGCGGCCACCACGCGCTCCTTCCAATGTGACTGCGTAATCCTTGTCAGGGGCTTAAAAATGGGTGGATGATAGCTGATTATGAGCTGCGCCTCCTTCTCCAGCGCTTCTTTCACTACGGGCTCGGTTAAGTCGTTGGTTAATAGTATTTGCTTGATTTGTTTTTCGCGGTGCGGTTCAATCAGGAGTCCCACGTTGTCCCACTTCTCCGCCCATGAAGTCGGGGCATAGTTCTCCAGCTCCTTGACCACTGCGGCCAGATTTTGGCCACTAATAGTGTGCATCCTCCTTATCATCCCTTGATGTCGTATTCAAAATATTTCTTAAGTCCTGTGTTTAAGATTATGTGAAATTAAATTATTGGCTGTAGTGCTGCCAACTTATTTTTAGCAGCTGTACCGCTGGTGGTTTTATTAAAAATCTTTATGACCCGCAATGTTTGAAATGGGGGACGATTAAATAAATGGTTTATTTTATTAAAAAAGATCTTTAAGCATTTCACAGGGTGAATAAATATATTAATATATAAAATACAATAAAAAAGAGCGTTTAAGCTTATTTTATATATTTTTGTTTACATTATATATTTTAATTGGGATACCACATTTTTGTTGTATCATTTTGTTATTTTAATTAATTAATATTTGAATTATCAATAGGAATAACACCAATACCTTTTTATATAACTATGAAAGTTTAGTTAAATTATTTAATTTAAAATTCCCAAAACATTTAAAAGGTTTTTATATTTTTAAGACTTTATTGAATTGCACTACATATACTTGCTTTATAGCATTTATTGAAAAAAATTAATAACGACAATTCTTATTGTGAAAGCATGATAAATAAAAGATGAAATTCAACCGGAAGACCAAGTATTAAAATTTAACATTTTATATAATAATTCAATTAGCTTATAAAAAGACAGCACAAACCCACAAGATAATATATGCAAAAAACCCTTAAACTGATAGTAGAGTAATTTACCATTTTCCAGAATTTTTAATGGGAATATTTATTAGAAATTTAAGGAACCAAGTACCAATCAATATGTTATAATAAATAATTTAAAAAACGGAATTAAAATATTTGAATTAAAGTAACAAAGACCCTAAAAAAATTTGCAGCTTATAAATATATAACTGATCTTAAACATAATATGATAAGCTTGTGAAGCCCCTAGAGTTCAGAGAATTAATTAATCATATACAACTTTGTAAAAACCAAAACAATAGTTTTTAAAATATTTTATGTCTTAGCGATAACCTGTGACTGAATAAAAAAAAATCCCAGAAGGAGCGCTGAATATCCCCTGATTCAGGCGACGAGATAATCCTGCATCCGATTTTGGTAAGCGGGTGTTTTCCCGTTCTACGCTTTTCAGTGAGTAAGAGGAATAATCAAGCACATCGCTGTTGTGGTTGCTTTTGTTGCATCCTACGATTTTGCTGCTGGTTTTGTTGTTGGGCGATATAAAATTAGTGCTCTCCATACGATCTGGCAGCCCTATGGTCGCTCTCTAACATACAGATATAAAACTGATTAAAGTTTCGATATTATTTCGTTGACTTATGTATTTACGAAAAGTTGTAGGTTGCTCTTCAATCGTCGAGTTTTATTTTATTATTTTTTTATTAGGGAAAATATGACACAGACGAATTTTTTTCCATTAATAGTTTTCTATGTAAAGAGTACTAAAATCGAGCTAGCTTCAAATCGTGATAACTCATAGTGTAAACGGGGCTCTATAGTATAGATTGCTTTATAAGTATATACATATCAGCGCGCTCCCTCAATTCCATTCGCTAACGAGACGTGAAAGAAAGCAGACGTGTGCCCGGGTACTATGCGAATTGCAGATTACAAATATATAAACCATAAATACGCGTTCTAAAACCAGCATCGCAAGACAATTAACCAGCAAGGTAGTGAGAAATCCATATAAAATAGTGCCGAAGTTTATAACACAGAAACTGTGCACAAAAAATGGCAAAAAGGAAGATGAATGTGTGCAAAGGGAGATGAAAAATCGACCTCCGTGTGATTGTGGGTGTGTGTAAAACAAACGTGAAAAGGCAAATAACAAATTGGGCAAATTGAGAAATCGAAAATTCTGAACAAGTATGAAACAGTAATTTTTATGTTTCTGTAGCTACACTTGTACATAAGTTCATAAAATGCCTTTAATCTAAAAAAAATTATTGCGTTTTCACTTGTTCGCTTGAGCCTATATGTTTGTTTCACTCGCACCCGCGAGGTGAGCGCTTACTGTGCGTGTGTATGTGTATGTGTGTTGAGAGACTGAGCTCAAAAGCAAAGTTCAAAACGACAGGAGTATATATATAACATATATACATATATTTTAGCCCCACTGAGAGAGGAAAAGCACGAAAATGCCGAGCCCAACAAAAGCAGCGGAGGCAGCAACAAAGGCAACAGCAACAAGTGACTGCAGCTGCAGCGCTGCCAGTGTTGAGCAACGCGGCCCCGCAAACGCGGCTAACCCCTCGTCACCACTAGCAACTAGCGGTAAAATTGGCGGCAAAACACAAGATCAAACGGCCGCCATTAACAAGCCAAAGGAATTTGCCGTGCCAAACGAAACCAGTGATTCGGGCTTCATCTCCGGCCCGCAATCCTCGCAGATCTTCAGCGAGGAGATAGTTTCCGATATCGAGGAGCAGGATAAGGATCAGCAGCAGTCGGCACCCCAAAAGGAACAGCCCGTTGTCCTCGATTCCGGTATTATCGACGAAGAAGAGGATCAGGAGCAGGACACCACCACTGCCACCGCCGATTCAATGCGACTCAAACACAGCGCGGACACAGGCATCCCACAATGGACCGTCGAAAGTCATTTGGTCAATCGTGGCGAACAGCTCAACAATCTCGGCCAGAGCAGCAGCACCCAAATCACCGGCCGCAGCAAGGTCCAATCCTCCACAGCCAGCACGGCGAATGCGAATCCTTCGGGATCGGGAGCAACATCATCCGCTCCGCCCAGCAGCATCAATATCTTGAACGCCTGGGAGCAGTTCTATCAACAAAACGACGACGGCGACACGTAAGTAAATATTATGGAATTATGGCGAGATTGCTGGATTTTCAAATAATTTATATATATGCTTTACTTCAAATGTGGATTTTTGATTTGCGTAATTTTTCAAGAATGACTTAAGCATATAAGAGGCTTATCTCTGGGTCATTTCAAAAACTTTCCCATGTTGATGCTAAGAATAACAATTATAACAACTTTATAGCAAAATTAAAAAAATTCTATAAAAGTGTAGGGTATATTTTAAACTTGGAAACAATTGATTATATTTACAAAGCTAAAATCAGCACAAAAAAAACACTTTAAATAAACCCACATTAACTAGTAGTCTTATACATATATATAGGTGTATATAACCAGAATAAGATCAAAAATTAATTGGTATGTGACAGCTTTAAATAAAAAGATACGCACGAGATATTTACATTGTAAAACAACATAAAGTCATCATGTTCTCTAAAATCAATCATTCGCAAGTGACGATTATAGATTTATATCACAGTCTTGAATCATTTCCGAATTTCTATGAACTTATACGTGCCGTATTTCCGATGAGAATCCTAAAATTTCCCAAAATAACAAAGACGCCGCGGCATTGCACTGATGACCACCAAGCAAGCTAAGGGGAGAGTTTCGTGAATCACTCAAGTCCATTGTCTCAGGCGAGAAACGCGACTGACACATGTGTTTTAGTCAGGCTTTGGGGTTTTCCTGGTATGTGGACAGGTACGGGAACAGGTTTTTCGGGGCACCTCTTCTTTCTTCACATTACTTTACCGCAACTTAACTTACTTGGGTTTTTACGCCGCCACATGACCGAAGACAAGTGTACAGGAAGGGAAGAAAGTGCGGGTGCCGAGCGGCAGGTAAAGAAACCCACAAATTCATGTTGTTTCGTTTGCTCTGTCTCTTGTTTCAGACCTCTGCACCTGGCCTGTATTTCGGGATCAGTGGAAGTGGTGGCCGCCCTGATTCGCATGGCACCTCATCCGTGCCTGCTCAACATCCAGAACGATGTGGCCCAAACTCCCCTTCACCTGGCCGCTCTGACTGCCCAGCCGAATATCATGAGGATACTTTTACTCGCCGGAGCTGAGGTAATATTCTACGAAAATCAAATAAAAAGCTATATACATTTGAAGATTCTTAATATTAGCATAATCTCTTAATAACGAGTAGTATCATTTTAACCTTTGTGCCTTAAACTATAAAAACTTCTATAAAAAAAATGCAGGCAATTTTCTTAACAAAAAAATCCCATTACCCATTTAAATAGCCCGCGGTGCGCGATCGCCATGGGAACACAGCGCTCCATCTCTCCTGCATCGCCGGAGAAAAGCAGTGCGTCCGTGCCTTGACAGAAGAGTTCGGAGCCACGGAAATCCATGAGGCCCACCGACAATATGGACACCGATCCAACGACAAGGCGGTCAGTTCCCTGAGCTACGCACGCCTTCCCGCCGATCTGGAGATTCGCAACTACAATGGTAAGTCAAGTGCAAATTACTTTCACCCCAGTATTGCCTTTTAAACCAACTTTAATGCTTAACTCATACTCAATTATTAAATAAGTTGGTACAACTGATAAAAAAATATAAAATATATATACAAATAGTATTGCTAAGGAATGGAAATCACGAGTTGTTCGTCTCTCAAACTTGGAATTTTTGCGTTCTAGTAAAGTGATTATTTTTGGCCCAGCATTTTCGGGCATTTATCATTAAGAATATGAATCTGTGCCAGAAATGTACCCATTATATATAGCTCTATATATGCACATATATATGGTGTCCCGCCAACGGCTAGCCGCACTGCGAGACATTGTCGTCTGCCATAGAGTACACATTGTATATACGTTATAGACGTACATATGGCTATAGGCTATATAGACGCCTTTGACCAGATGCCAAAAATACATTTGCCTCCCTGAAACATTTCGCTTGAAATTTTCGCTCGTCAAATGGTTCAAAAAAAAGCAACCCCTCCTCCCTGTTCCTTGTTCATTTGCGTTATTGATTATCCAAAATAAACGAAAAACGCAGAGAAACTGAACATTTGCAAAGTTTCAGACGTCAGCAAAGTATAATAAAAACAATTTTACACAAGGATAGGTAAATATTTATTGTTTGGTGGATGTGGAATCTGAAGTACATTTACATAATACAGATTCAAAATGGAAATTCATGTATTTGCTCTGTTTTACTCTTGCGTTTAAATTTCGAATGCAATGCATGGAGGAAATAATTGAAATCAAATTTATTTTCCACACGTAAGGACAGGCGTGTCTCATAATTAACATTTGTTTCCTTATTTGACTGTGGTCTGTATTCGCGGACCAGAAATCGAATTATCGATCTGAGCGCCGTTGGGATGTGGGGGTGCCACCCACACTCATTGCATAACATGTGTGGGAGTGCACAGGAAGGGTTCTAAATCAGAACGTTTATTTATAATCCATAATTTTGGCACACTGTATCTGCTGGCCAAGATTTTGATTGCACAATCGACTACTTTCTTAGATTATTTTAATTAGAAAATTACAAAGAGTTTACTGAAATTTCTATTAATACCATTATTACTACTTAAGCTCTTGAATATGTTTCATTAAAGTCAATCTCTTTTGTAATTTTGATTGAATGAAGAGTAAAAGTGTTAAAAAAAAGGTTAATAAACTTGTCAGAAACTGTTGCAAAACCAAAGTTATATGTTTTTGACCTTTCGTTTGTTTAATCGATTTCTATTGGCCTTTTTGCCGCTGTGTTTTTTCCTATGTATAACCTTGCCAAAAATAAAATCCGAATTCGTGATTGGCAAACATTTGGTGAACAAACATTTTTTTTTACCCGTTTGCCAACTTTAAGCAGTGCCAACCGGTTTGAAGCTCCACAAAACAGCTGCTCCCCATATTGTGGATATACATATACGTATACGTATGCATATGCTATATATAACCCGCTCATACAAGACACATAATGTATTTCGGCTAGCCAAAAGCAACAGCGCACATTTCCGACAAAAACTATTAAAACCAACAAAGCAACAAGAAACGAGACGGTCAGACGCTTTTGAGCATTTCGCCTATTCGAAACCTCTGGGTTTTCCCACTGCCACAGCAATAAATTCGAAAGCAATTTAAAATATTCGAGGCGGGACACCGGGCCAGTTCTGTGTGTAAATCTCTGATGATGCCGATCACTAAGTAAACTCAAGGCCCTTAGAATATGTGTTCCAATTGCCTTTAATCCCGCAATTGACGTCAGCATCCCTGGGGCAATAACATACTTTCAGATTTAATAATAAATTGCTTTGGGACAAACGGCATTGTTTCTTCCCAAAAACTAGCGAAATGTAGTAGTTTATTCCCAACATTTGAAAGACATTCCAACTCTATTTAAAACATTAAGACATTCCCTTCTAAATTCAATGCTACTAAAATTGTATTAAGGCATGAGCGACGAAAATAGGACACGTTTTTACTATTTGGCCGAGAGCCAAGAAAGAGCTCACTTTAAAAGAATAAACTGAAGTACAAAACAAATAATATCAATAGAATAGAAAATGATAGCATTAGGCAGATTAAAGGCGCAGACAATAACGGAAATTGGGAAAGGTTCGTTATCGAAGGCACAGAGGCCCCCTTCTGCACCTCTATAAACAAATATTTCTGTACTCTTTGGAAATCCCCAAATAGTAATTACGGCCAAATGCTTAGAGGTCGACCAACCGCCCGTAACTTGGCCGTAATCCATTTTTGGGCATCATTAACGCGTCCGACACGCAACTGGGAAATGAACTGCTATTATATAAATAAACGCACGCAAGGCTCCCGAGGACTGGCTCTATAAATAGTATAGGACCTCTTTCGCTGGCTCGGATCACTTGACAGCTTTGTGGGCTTTGGCCTTTGGTAAACCAATAGGCCCAGAAATTCCCACTGTTGATAAAAACCGGGCAAATGGCTGATTTGTGATGGGGTTATCTGTAAAAATAAACTACTGCCGGAGTAAGAGCTGTGACGTTTTGGGCCGTATCAAGCTGGGTTTTATGGATTTCCAGAAAATCCTATTTAATCCAATAAATATTGTAGAAATTCCCCAGGGGTATGCCGAAGATAGTCTCTGCTCTTATCGGTCTTTTTTGTGAGCAATAAACAAATGTCGGTTAAACCAAACGAGGGAATTTCAGAACAACACATTTGTCCTGCATGTGTAAGCCATTTGTTGCAAATACATATCTTTATTTAAGCGAAGAACCCCATGAAATCTGTTGCCTGGCAACTGAAATCACAATTAGAAGCAGTCACTCCCGTACTTCCCCGCCTGATAAGCCGGCATACTATAAAAAGCAAACGAGATATGTCCATCGGTGTTTGATCGTCAGCAGACATTGGTAACTGGAAATCGTGCGTTATCAGTATGAGGAAAACCCCATAGGTGGTCGTTTACCGTGCGATTATACGACACTCTACGTTTACCGAATTGCGCTTTTTGACGTCCTTCGCCCCTTTTCGCATTCAAGAAGATAACTGGCTATTATCAGTGTGCAGGTTTTACCCCTCAAATGTTACGGTCTCGTGTTTGAAAAACTTTAACTCAGAACCACCGTAGAAACCCGCTGTTAAATCGTGAGTTGACGGAAATTTCAAAAGGCCGCATAAAACCAAAAGCAATATGGAAATAAATACGTTCATCGTCACTGGGATTTTCATAAGCAATTGGAACTTTAGACTGCAGCTGGAAGTAGAAGTAGTAATAGTAGAAAGGCTCAGACTTACAGCATCGCAAAACCCGTTCCGGGCATTAGTTTAATCGAGATCTACGACATTCTGGAATCCGTCGACAATCAATGTGTTTTACATCGATGCTTGCCTGTTGCACCCACAAACAACAAGTTAGTCATAAGCGCAAGGTTTAATCTGGACTCTCGTACCAGTCAAGTTCTAGCATATGATATACCATCTAAAAAGATTGCATTTGTCACTCCCCTCAAATCGCAGAATTATTTCCTTATTAAAAATCTGAAATAAACTTAATCCGCTTAGGCGAATGTCGCTCCGTAAGTTTGCAAAATATAAGAGTTTATTCACACCAAGAGATGACGACAAGGCTTCGACATTTGCTTCATTTTGGTTTTTATGAATTACTAACTGATAACTTAAAGAAATCATATTTGGCAGAGTTCAAATTCATATGCATTGGAGTTTATTCACATTATTTATTGTACAGCGGACAAGGTTAGATTCGGATAAAAAACGGAAATGTGTACTTCTCATTATGAGTTTTTGATCGTTCCATGATAATCGACTGTCAGATTTAAGCAAAGTGATCTCAGAAGTAGGATTCTCATTATTAAAATTGCTTACACATAAGAGTTTATTGACTTCGGAGTTGACTAATAGATCTTTATTCATTTAACATGATTGCTCCTATATTTTGCAAGGTAAGCTATCCGCAGAGAGTAGCGCTAGAATAACAATACCAGATACTTTTAATGAGCTCATGCATATAGCAAAAATTGAAAACAAGTGACGGAAGTAAGACAACGCAATAAATAATAACTGACGCTTGCTGGAAATCCTAAGTGCAACTGAGTTGACAAACAAAAAAAACCAAACGCTGATCTTCCTCAAACAATGGTGACCTCTTGGGGCCTTGGGCTTTTCCCCAAATTTCATTTGCGCCTTAATTGCCGTGCTGTTTTCTTTTTCACTTACTTCTCTTATTACATTTTTGTGCAGTCCGTCCCACACGTGGCTGACGATCCCCATCCGATTTTGGCTGGTTGAGTCGGGTGTTATTTGCATTTCGCATTCATGGCTCGAAAGAAAGTCAACAAGGCGAGTCCGCTGACATAACGATCGAGCGATATATAGTAGTAGATCGGGCGGGGGAACCAGCCGAGTTGAGTTTGAGCTGGGCTCGAGTTGCTTTCAAAACACTTTCATTGCCAAGTCAGTCGTCGTCGTCATGGCATGGAAAATCCACGGCTTTAATTGTGCTAAATTGTGCTGTTTGTTTTCGCTTCATTTGACGGCCGGCTGCAGAGCGCTACCTGGGTTTTTCACTCAACTTAAGCTAATTTCCACATTGGGAAAGTTCGAACATCTACACACGGCATTTGTGTGCGATATAAATTGCCCAACGGCGCCCAGCAGTTTTTGGGGTAAACAACTTTTAATTTGATATTGTCTTTTCTCCGCACTCTTGGCTGTTGTTCTTACATTTATCTTTGGGGTATTTGAAAAGCCAGTCGTGTTTGGACAGTTGGCTTTAATTTCATCGGCCATGTCTTGTGGGTCTTTTTTTGTGGGTTTTGGGCCAGGTAATTCCCCGATGGCCTGGTAACATCTTTTGGCACGCGCTGTCTTGGAAAACTCGAAACAGCTTTCAGATATTTCCCACTCCAATAAATATTACAAATACTCGTGCCCGGCCGTACTTGGGCATATATGTATATCCATAATTATGAAACAATGACCCAAGCTGAAGGACAAATAAGCTGGCAAACCGGGGAATACAAGAGATAAATATTTGAAACAAAAAGCCACAAGTTATAAGCGAAAAACCCGTTGTAGAAATTCCAAACTCTGCCTCAACAATAAGCACAATTAATTAAAATTAAGAGAAGACAGCGTTGCGTTTAATATTTGCGCTGTCAATAAATTTATGAACTTTGCGACTTCGGGTGACTTGTGGAGTACTCTTAACTGCGCCGTTGGGTTTTTCTCATAAGGTCGTTGTCGATATCGTTGCTTTTTTATATATTCCAGCCGCCTGTGTAAATAGTAACAACATCGTATCGTACAGGCTAATGGATGTGGAATGGTTCATGATGGGTGAAAGAAGGCGGTGGGTTGGAGGTGCGATCGGATCAAGTGGGCGGTGGTGCCATTTGTGAAACGGTTTGGGTTTTCAAGTGCCAGCAAAATAGAATTTCCCATAGTGCGCAGTTCTAAGCGATTTCATAACGGTCATTAATTGCTACTTCTCAAATACCTTTGCAGTAATTACTTTTGTAATAGGGTTGTATTTCAGGGCTCAGTAGACATACCCTATATAATGATATTCTATTCCAACAGTATTTAAATTCTTCCTTTCATTAGCTCCATATAGAGGCGTCTATTTATGTTTGAGATTGTCTATTTTTGGTCGTGACAACATCAAGTTTTAAATATATTCCTACGCAGATAACAATGCTTTGAAATTTAAGTTTTCACTTGCTTGTTATGTTACCCATTAAGTGCCTTTAAAAATTGCTAAAATAATATATCTATAATAAATAACTTAAATTGCTGGTACTCTAATACGACCGCGTACAAATTGTATACCTTTATTGACCGGATAAAGCAATGTCGATTTCAGATGTATCCAATTATTGGGCAATCAGCGTATTTCTTGCTGTTCTAACCGCTTTCTGGACGTGTTTTCGGATGCGAATCAGACTCGCTGGCTAAGACAAGGGATTATAAGCCGTGTGATCTTGTGACGCAGCCTTTGGGCCGCCGATGGGGGAATTCCCAAAGCAAAGCAAAGTTTGAAACAAACTTTTGTGTTTCATATTTCATGTTTTATACTGTTGCCCGCCCGTTTGTCTATTAATATACCTAATGTCGTTGTATATACATACATGGCTCTTTAATCGTATGCTAACGATTGGCACGTTGCTGTGCTGAAGGGGCAACAACAATAAGGATTGTGTTTTACTAGCTCGGCTAGCATCGGCTACTCTTTTAGTTAGTCGAGCTTAAAAATCTCCATGTGGTCATCGTTATTTTTATATTGTGACACAATTGTTGCTTTTGTAAGCTGTCAAGCTGAGATTAACCAAAAAAAAAACACACACAAAAACTGGACTGTGCAGAGCTGCTGACTTTCTTGGGCCGCTTTCTTTTGCAATAACAGATTTCGGTTTTAAATTCCCGTGCGTAATTGGCTTTTTAATTATTGATAACCTCCGGATTTTGTTTTTGTGGTTTTTCTATCGGCGTTATCTCGTTTGTCTCGAATGAGTAATGGGTGGAATTTTTAGTATATTACCACAGTTAGTTCTCGGATTTTCTAGCAGAAATCTCCGTCTTGGCCTGTAAATGTGTGCGGTTTATGCAAATGTGCCAACTGTTCGTGTGTGAAAGTCAATCAACAGCACGTGTAGCCCAGCAGCGGGAAAAAAAATAAAACGAGGGAGAACGCTATAGTTGAGTTTCTCGACTATCAGATACCTGTTACTCAGCTATTAGGAGAACGAACGAAAAAGTTTAGCATTTGTTGTTGGCATATCAAAACATTTCTTAACAGTGTGGGCGAAAAAACATACGACTCGTCTATGTTTCTGGAATCTGTCTGTCTAATCTTAACTTTCTAACTTTTATAGTTCCTGAGATCTTAACGTTTATACGGACGGACAGACGGACATGTCCAGATCAACTTGGCTATTGATCCTGATCAAGAATATATATCCTTTATAGGGTCGGAAACGCTTCTTACTACCTGTTACATACTTTTTAGCGAATCTAGTATACCCTTTTACTGTACGAGTAACGGGTATGAAAACTTTGAACAACCGGGTAGAAAAATGGCAAAAGTAGTAACAACAACTACTACGTCAACTAATCATAAAACCATAAAAACGAAGGCGTGGAATACAAAAACAAACAGAGACTAAACAATTCACCTTTGTTTTCAGTTTTTTAGCAGTAGTTTTTTATACGCCGATTTTATCTGAAAATACAGGAATGGATTGGTGTAGAAACGTTAGAAGGCAAAGAAGAATCATGATGAGAAAGGCAAAACTAAAACTGGCTTTTAAATATTAGTTTATTTATTACATTATGTTATGTTAGGTTTTACTGAATTCATTTATATCAAAGGGGTGTGTGTTTTCAATTGCGAATATCTTTTTTTAATTCTACTTAAGTTTAAAACTGAAACATGATCAGAATTTGGGCCACTTTTTGCCCAAATGTCAGTTAAATTATTGCACATTTTTTATTATTATTTCAGACACTAGTGTTTGTGTGTCCATATATCAGATTTCTATATGCATAAACCAATTTGAACTTGAGCAAACTTGTTGTCGAAGCAGAAACCAAAAAGCCAACTTTGTATTTGGTTTGTTAACTTAACGCCAACTGTTTGATTTTTATTTTATTTCATTGTATTTTTTCCTGCCTTCGCTCGTCACTCGACTTTGTTGTTGTCGCTTGCTGTTGTGTTATTGCTGCTTTTTATTGTGGGAATTTCTTGGGTTTTTCAACGCACACCTATGCCTTTCGATCGCGCACACAGATACTCGCATGCGAAGTCAACGGGTTGTCATATTGTCTTATAAGGCAAAAGCCTCCACTTGGCACCCAGTTCCCTCCCCTCGAAACCCCCCGTTTGCCGCCCCACTGGTCATTGTCGTAATCAAAGCTTTTCGTTCGCATTATAAAACACTACTTGTTTTACAACGGAATGCAGCTTTTTTCACTGCGGAAAAGCTTTCAGGTTTCATTCATAAATCAAGCTTTTTCGATCCACAATGCAGGGAAGGTATAGGGTATGATTTTATGATTTTAAAACCTATGAGGCACCCAATCTATGATTTTAGTTATCCCCACTTTATGCACTTTCTAACCAACACCTCCTATTTTCTTTCATTACAGGAGAACGCTGTGTGCATTTGGCCGCCGAGGCGGGGCACATTGATATCTTGCGCATTTTGGTATCCCATGGAGCCGATATCAACGCCAGGGTAAGCCAGAAAATTTCATCTAATTTTCCGAGTCTCCGTACTAATGACAATTTTGATTATTAGGAGGGCAAATCGGGCCGTACGCCGCTGCACATTGCGATCGAGGGCTGCAACGAGGATCTGGCCAACTTCCTGCTCGATGAGTGCGAGAAGCTGAACCTGGAAACGGCCACCTACGCCGGATTGACGGCCTACCAGTTTGCGTGCATCATGAACAAATCGCGCATGCAGAACATCCTAGAGAAGCGCGGAGCGGAGACCGTAACGCCTCCGGACAGTGATTACGACAGTAGCGATATCGAAGATCTAGACGACACGAAGGTGAGCGTCACTGCATAAGAATATGTACCAAGAAAAGATCAAATGAGATCACGTAGAGCGTAAGACACAATTTGAAATGGGCCACCACCAGCTTCCAAAATGTTCAAAAACTAAGTAAGAGAGAAGTCTCGAGCTGAACTGGTATTCAGCGAGAAAATATTGTTACACTTGAGAAACTACCTATTGTAACACAATGTATTGTTCACCAAAAAAAGGAAAAGATTAATGAAAAACAAAAGAAAAAGCAAACAGCAGAATAGCAGCAAGTAAAGAATTTATCCACCCATAAATGATTAGGGGATCTATGTTTTAGTAGAACCCGCTCAAAAGCAAATTGAACCAATATAGTATCTCTCGATTGAAATTGTGCAACTGCAGTCTCACAAGCAAGTTGATGCATCGTTTACAATCAGTTTTACAAACAATCCGTAGAAAAAATATAATATTATCCGAAGTACTTTCGTGCTCTGTACCAATTTAAATAATATTAAGGTGTCCAATTTAAAACTTGATGTTTCTTGCTTATTCTTTCAACCACGTATATGTATTTGTGTGTCTGTATCTGTATGTTTGTATTTTTTGTATGTACGTGCGCGTGTGCCTGAAACAAACAACTAATCTATTAAACAAAACTGAATCATAAATCGTAGTACTAAGCTAGGTAAATCTAATTGATGTTTTCATGTTCTGACTGAATAAAATGTTGCAAAATAAATATTTTATTCTACAAAAAATTTGCTAAAAAATAATTTAATGTTGAACTCGATGTTGTATGGATTAAAAAGGTTTGTAACTCTATTTAGATTTCAAAGTATACCCCTTTATTGTACTTGTTCTTGCTATGTTGTTTGCTTATTTTATTGCTTTATGAGGCTTTTGTTCTTGTACCTAACAATTTTGTAATATTTTAATTTTAACCAGCTGTTTTTTGCGAACCTCTTGTTCTTACAGATGTACGATCGCTTTGGTGATCCGCGCTATTTTGTCAGTTACAACGGTGGCAATCCAATGACAGTTGCCTGAATGCCCATCCAATCTGTACATACGATTTAGACTAAACATACACATACCTATGATTAACTCCACTTGAATTCCCGACCTGGTAATATCGATGTTCCCAGAAGCACGCCTTTTCTGCCCAAAATAGTATGCAATATTATTCCTAGACACACGTTCCCAAAAATGTACTTCTCGTCCCGGCACGTAGGATTCCAAACGAATTGAATTCCTTGTGTTAACGCAAAATGTTTAGAGTTAAATAAAGCATACAAGGATGCAGAATGTCAAGCATTTTATTTATACGCACACAACCTTAACTCTAAGAAATAAATGTAACTGACAAAATTTAATTATTCATATATCGTCGGCGGGGCACATAATCAAAGATTTATCCATAACTACAAACATTACGAAACATTAAACGAGAACTTATAAATTGGATATGCATTCAAGAAATAATTGTCTAGTGTGGAAACAAATACAGTGCTGAAGCCTAATCTAAGCAATCAAGGGGGTAAAAAGTTCTAAAGGCGTTAAGTATGTCAACGAATGCTTTGTCGGAACACGCTCTGTTTGGCCTTGCTAGTCGAAACTGCTTTTTTGGATGCCAAAGGATCGGGAGCAAAACAGTTCCACAGACGCAGCGTTTCATCAGCTCCAGCGCTGATCACAGTGCTGCCGTCCGGAGACATGGCCATCTGCAGAACTCGTGATGTGTGTCCAGTCAAGTCGGCTTGCTTGACCATTGTTGGGTATTTCCAAATGGTCAGTTGGTTGTTGGCAAAACCGTGGGCAGAGATCAGCTCCTTGTAGTGTCGGGAAAATAGCAGAGCACAGACCTGCGACTTGGAGTCTACGGATTTAATCAAAGTGCCGTTGTTCACATTCCAGAACTTGATGCAGCGATCGGCGGTGCCGCCGCCAGATGCTAAAGTACTTGGTTGCCAAGGACACCAGGCCAAAGCACGCACTGCCGCTTGATGGTCGTTAAATTTGTGCATGGGATCGGAAGCAGTTCCCACGCCACCGCTGGCCGCAGACCAAACATTCACCAGATTGTCATTGCCTCCGCTAGCCAGATACTTGAAATCTGTGGACCACTTCAGACCGCAAACCTCCTGCGTGTGTCCAGCCAATGTGGAAAGCTTGTGCTCACGTGCACGTACATCGTGGTGGACAATAGTACCATCCCGACTGCCAGAGGAAACCAGGAACGAGTTCCAGGCCAAGGATCCCACTCGGGCACTGTGTCCATCCATCACTCGCAGTCGCTTCACTTTGGAGCAGTCCCACAGCTCCACTGCGCCAGTGCTGTTGCCGATGGCAAGTATCTGACCCTCCTGGATCCAAGATAGCGACCCTGCATAGTCGCCTTCCTCAAACTCTGTAAGCTGCTCGATATTTCCAGTCTGCGCATTCCACAAATAGACGCAACTGCCCAAGGCAACAGCCACGATATTATCGGCACTCCAATCCATAAGATTTAAATCTGGAAGAAATCAATATTTGAACTGTATTTTTTCGGACTACGTAGAAAGTTTTTCGTCAACCTACAGTAATCGTTAATAAAATCAGGGGCATCCAGAATCCTCTCGGATGTGGTGGGTATATAGCGTGAGCCACTCTTCGTGGATATGGGCGTCTTTATGGAGTACACCACCTTTAGGGGATTGTTGTGTGTTTCTGGAGCAGCGGGAGCCTTGTTTTGGTAGCACAATATGCGGCCGCCCTTGGAGTCGCCTACCTGGGCCACTTCAGAGATGAGTTTCTGACGCTCGCCCTTATGGGCCGAAGCCTGAACATTGCTCTCGTTGCTGTTGCTGGAGGTGGCCTTTTCGTTCTCCTCATCGGACTTATCGCCGGAGTCTTTGTTTACCTAATAGAGTTACAAAGTCAGATAGTCAATAAAAAATCATAAATGTAAAGGTCGTATTTCTTAAAGGATCTGGCTCAAGCTTAATAGTAAAAACGTAGAATAATTTTACGTCATTGAGAGAAGACGCTTTACCGACTTAAGGATGCCCCAATGTAAAAGAAACACGTGCATATACGGTGCGTGATGTCAGTAGAATCCTTACCAGAAAATGTGCTAACTCAAAGTTTGTAGCCGCACGATTTGGAATGAAGCGATCTCCGCCTCCTGGCGTCTTAGTGGGCGTGGTAGTGGACTTCTTGGTCTTGCCCTCGCTGCTCTTGCCCGGAGTTTTCGTGGGCGCCTGGACCCCCGAGAAACTGGTGTTGTACGAGACGGACAGCACCGATCTGGTGGTATTCACACTTCCATTTAGGGACGCCTCCAGCTTCTTCTTCCACCTGGGCGCAGGACCGCGCGTCTCACCGTCCATGATCAGGGCATTCTGTAAATCGCTCACGAAATTGAACTGCGACATGGTTTTCCGAAGTTTTCGGGTGTCAGGTAGTTTCCTTATGTATTACACAATTGCTTGGTAATAGCACGAGAGTTGTTTGAAGTTCATAGATCACTCAGATCAGATTTTTCCCGGTTTTCGGGATGCAACACAAATGGCGGTTCGATTTGGAAATGCAATGTGACCGCAACGACTAACTGTAAGTGGTATTTTTTTTATTGATAAAGAAAAATACCAGAAACAAAATTGTTAAGCAAATTAGAATTCTTTAAAAAATAGAATTACTTCTTTAAATTAAATTGTAATGAATTGGTAATTGATAGCTGATTATATTTTAGCCCCTTTTGCAATGTGACCATACATCTGTGCTGCCTGATCGTCAAGATTAGTGCATCCCTGGCGCACAGCTGTCATCATCGCCGCCCTTGTAAAAAAAAAAACAAGTGAGTCCAGCGCAATTGGAAGCCGAATTTTACGAGAATAATTAGCAAGTCACTTTGATTAGCACCTGGAAGACGTGCTCCAGCGATATTACAAGATGGCCTTCAACTTCACCGCCTTCACGTACATAGTGGCCCTGATTGGAGATGCATTTTTGATATTTTTCGCCATATTTCATGTCATTGCATTCGACGAGCTGAAAACGGATTATAAGAATCCAATTGATCAGTGCAATAGCCTGAATCCGGTCAGTAAACTTGGTGTTTACACCTTCAGTGCGCCCTGTAATTAATGTGTATTTCAGCTGGTTTTGCCGGAGTACCTTCTGCACATCTTCCTGAACTTGCTCTTCTTGTTCTGCGGCGAATGGTTCTCACTATGCATCAACATACCCCTTATAGCCTATCATTTTTGGCGGTAAGTGACTCATTTGCCCGTGTGATATGTGAATAATCATGATTTGACATCCGGGGAGATCAAGATTCACCTAGGTCCAACACTAGTATTACTCATGTTTTGTACCCCCACCCCTTGCAGTTACAAAAACCGCCCTGTGATGTCGGGACCCGGACTTTACGATCCCACCACGGTTCTAAAAACCGACACTTTATCCCGGAACATGCGTGAGGGTTGGATCAAACTGGCAGTCTACTTGATCAGCTTCTTCTACTACATATACGGGTAATTCTAATTGATATTCTAGGTGGCCAGGGTCCTCATTTGTCTAACGTTTCTTGCTAATTTTAGCATGGTTTATTCGCTCATCTCGACATAGGCAGCTGTTGCCTGGGGATCTCAGTGTTGGCGCCAGCGCATCCGCGTCGTGTATTAATTGTCTAAACTCGGGTAGAATACTCCCTTTTTGGGGGAGAATCCCCATCAACAGCGAACAATACTTCACTTGTAAATTCTAGTGTAAATCCATAAAGACATCTTGAAGCTTTGTTTTTTTTTATATAATTTGTAAACCTTTTTTGCAGTATGAGATTGTAACGTGTTTTTATTATAATTATTTTTGCATTTCGCATCTTTGGTGTAGTTGGATTTTAAGCATTAAATAAAAGTTAAATCGAAGTAACCAATTTTCATTTTCCTGTTTAGCTTGAGGGACAGCGGAGTCTTTGACTGATCACGATGAACATGGAGCAACCAGCACTTAAGATAATAAAGATTACGAAAGGTACCCTTATCAGCAGGGCAAACATAGATATAGTCAGAATTTTGATACTCGCATTACACATTTTCTAAGGTAATACACTAGTTTAGTACATTAGCAAACAACACCCAAAAATATAAACATTTGTATCATTCTGTTTGAAATTTCAGAAAGTCTTTAATTACAAAGCCTCCATTAGAAAGAAATCATTTGTTATACAAACTTATTTACCAAAGAACCACAAGCTATTCAAAGTGTTTTCAAAATAAATGCATTTTGCTTTAGAACGTATTTATAACTTTATTTTACAATCGTTTCCGGAGGCCACAGCTTGGAATAAACAATATTGTGATTAAATCTTGGTTAAATTAAAATGCTGTATAAATGGATAGGTACATGGGGCTTTTAATGGGCAACTGGCGTTTGATTACGACATAAAAACAACGAAGAACAAGAAGAAAAATATGAGAACGCCGAAGATCTTGATCATCAGCCAGCGGTTTTTGGAGACCGACTGAAAGTATTTCAGGATCTCTCCATGGGCAGCCTCGATATTCAATTCCGCATCCGCCACATTCGTGTCAATACGCTCCACGATCTCTTCCTGCTCCTTAACCATATGCGCCAGCTGCTGGAAAATTCCACCGAGCTCAACGATGGTAGATTCTATATTTTGCATAGTCTCCGCCCGTTGCTGGACGTAATTATCTGAATCGTCGTATATGGCCATCTGTGTCTGGGTTGATAGGAGCGGTGTTGTATCGCTGCTTCCCATGTCTATGCTAACAGCTTGGTTTTCCTCGCTGAGAAGCAAAGATCCTTGCTTGGCTGTCGATGGGGAGACGGTGTGTGCGGCCAACGGACCTGGTCCTTGGCTAAACTGATCCCGTCGCGTCTTCTGCTGTTTTAGGTTCTCCGTGCGCACCTCCAGGATTTGCTTGAAATCCGTGCTCATGCTGGCCAGTTTCGATTGCAGGGCCAGTACCATGTTAGAGGAATGTGACACCAAATGCTTCCCGTTTGTGTGACGGCGCTGATCCTTGGAAATGTCCTGCAGTCGGGCAATTTGTTGATTTAACGCATTTAGGTCCCCTTTGATGATATAAGTCAGCTCCTGTATCTCCTGCGGTCTGTCATCAAATAAACTCTTCTTTTTGGCCACTAAAACGAAGACGAGAATTTTATAGTTTGGTTTTATCACTGGCCGTTATTGATACATATTGGAATCAATATGAAAAAGAATTTAACTTGTAGGGTTTTCGCTAGCCCTGCACTTACACATTGTGAGCTTTTCCAGTTTGGCATAGGTGCTGGCGATGTTCTTTCCGATAAACCTGGCGACCATCATGAACTCCGAGTAGCTCTGAACCTGCTTGGCTTTACGGGGATCACGAATATTGACTGCCCGGGTGATGTTTCGAGCCTGCAAAGACCGAATCGCATTAGCGAACTCGCCCGTTCGATCGCGTGCGGCCATGACGAATATTTCTGGTTCGGGTTCGGGCTCGAGTTGCTGTGGCTCCTCCTTCGATTGGTAAAACTGTGAACTAGTCGGAATGGAAGCGGGGTAGCTATAGTGACTTTGACTATCGCTATTGATGCTCGGTTGATTGCCGGTGACCACGGCTGCAGCGGCACTTAAAGTGCGCAGTGCGTGACCGGAGAAGGCGCGTAGGTTCCACTGGCGGGCCGCCTTGCCGTATTTGTCGTCGGAGTAGTCGGGACTGGAAATGGAATCGCCCGATTGGTTGTTGTCTCCAATGTGGATAGCCGCCTCGTGGCCAGTTGGTGGTGAAACCAAGGGCTGTGCTAATAGTCCTACCGATCCGCCAGCTGTTCCCGTGCCCACAGATCCTGTTCCTGCTCCTACTCCTCCCTGATGATCCTCTTGAATGGTATAGGTACTGCTGCTGCTGTAATCCTGCTGGTCAGTTTGATGAAGGCGTCTTCGGGTTTGCATCTCATTTCAGATTGCAGCTTGTCCCAGGGAGTTGACGTTGCTGATTTTTCATATGCACACTAATGAAATGATCTGTTGGTCTTTCCTTTGCGAAAATTTCCCCTTTGTTTTTCTCTTTCGATACACTGGTTTTCCGTTCGTTTTTAGCTCCGCACTTAGCTGGTAGGTTCGTGTGTCCTAAACAAAATAAAATTTGGTTTCCGTTCAAGCATTTCCCTTTGGTTTTGTCAAAAATTCATAATAATTGCTAAATATTGCAGAAAACTCACTCGAACGCACGCACACACACACACACACACACACACAAACAAACACACCTCCAGATGATAGATTACGATGACGTGTTGATATTTAAGTAACTATCGATAGGCACGAGTGTGGCCTAGCAGCCTTAAACCGTTGCCTACTTCATATCTGCAAGTATTTAATTTTAAATTATTAAATGAATAAATTAAATTAATTTTTTTATTATTTATATTTGTTTTAATTTTACATACAAAACTAGCTTCCTTTTTCTTGTCAGCCTACCAAGCCGCCAGCCCTGTTATGCACATATCGATAACCAACGGCGAGCAACGCTAGTTTTTTTCTTTTCAACTTTTAATTCTTCTCTTAATTAAGTAAAAATAAAATAGTCATAGTTTATCAAAGAAAATGACACTGTATCACTTTGGAAATTGCGTGGCTCTGCTGACACCGTACTACTTCACCTACAAATACTCCGGCCTGTGAGTTTCCGCCTGGTTTCTGGTGGATTTGCCGACTGCCAAGTCCGCAGTTCTACCAAGTGAATAAAACTATTTGTGAATGGTCCCGGATTACTTTTTTTTAACAGATCGGAATATGGAGCCTTCTGGAAGTGCGTGCAGGCGGGAGGCATTTATATATTCACACAGCTCGTCAAGATGCTAGTGCTGGCCACGTTCTTCTACTCTGACGCTCCATCCTCCAGCGGCGAGTTTAACTTCTTTGCGGTGCGTGTGCTTATCTGTATTTACCTTTACCCAATTATTAAGGTCATGTGGTTACTCTGGTTTGCAGGAGATCCTCCGCTGCAGCGCGGACATCGCCGATCTGCTTGGATTCGCACTAATCCTAAGTCGCATTCCCGGCAAGGGCCACTCAAAGCTTATTACGGCTGGACTTGGATGTAGGTTGCATGAACCAACTTAATTAACATCATGGTGGGGGTAGTTTTAAAAGACCGAAGTACTCAGTTCAGATATGTGAACATTACAACTGCGATGGCTGGTCCACCTTTTATACCCTAATCCATACTTGACAACTCCCAAAGATTCACTTAAAACTAAGGATTTTCGTATACTTGTACAGGGGCCACCGCCGAAGTAATTCTTTCCCGAGGTATCATGCTGTGGGTGGGAGCCCGAGGCACCGAGTTTAGCTGGATCTACATACTCAAGTGTCTGGAGTCGAACGTGCTTCTGGTGCAGCACATTACCACGGCCACCCTGATCTGGCTCTTTACCCGTCACGATTTAAACAAGGCGTTAAAGCCGCTGGTTAGTCTGCTTCTGGCGGTTACTGTTTTCAAAGGCGTCTGGCTGGAGGGCATGCTCCATATTTTGACCATTGGACCTTGGCTGACTGTGGCTGTGAAAGCGCTGGTGGCGGCCGTAATTGGATTCTTTACTCTGCACATATATTCGGGTCTAGCCCAGCAGATCGGAATTTAAGCAATTGTGCCAAACTCTCTGTATTCCTTTGTTTTTGTAACTTGTTTATTTTTTGGTGTTGTCAGAGATATTAGGATTTTGTAACAAAGACAACAATTACGGTTAGAGAATTACTCCAAATGTTAATGAATTATAGCTACGATACCGTAATAGTAACAAAGATACCTAACGTGTTTTATTGGGTACAATGAATCTTTAAGTTAACTTTAAGTTAAGATGACAATGGAAAATACATATTGTAAAAGACAGGAAGGGGCTACATACTATAAAATCTTTTCATTTTGAAATGAAACAATTTATTGAGGCTATCCTTACTTAACTTAACAAAAAGGACGTACGGAAATTAAGTAGATTAAAGCTATTGTGTTAGAAATATGCTCAACTTATAACTACTTTAACGCAATAGTAACAGAAAATACGCGACTGTAGGTGAGAGCAATAAACAATACATAAACATAGTGTTGAACATCGTTGACCAACTTATCAACTACAAAATCTAATTGCTAATCCTGAAAACCATTATCTACAATTAATCAGATAATCTCACTCAGCGTAAGATTGTCTATTAACTTAGCGGACTCTTTGCCAAGAGTAATTTGGTCCATTTCAAGCGAGTTAGCTCGCTTTGATATCTCTATAAAATGGTCTCGAACGAGATCTGAAATTCAAGTTCTACATTATTTCGAACACATATTGGAGCCATATGGATATATTTTGAACTCACACAACAAATGGAGAAATGCTAACGAAGCCTGGGTGCGACCCGCAAACGTTTTTATAAAATCAAAGGCATCTATTCCCGTTATATTCGGATTATTACGCCAAATGTTTAAGAGACTCATCATTACGCTGTAGGTGTCTGCAATGAGATTATAACTTACTTACATTAACATGATTACTTAACGACAAAATGATCTAAAAATACGTCAAACTCACGAGCATGATTATTCTCACAGTATATGGAGTGCTCATTCATTTTGTTATTATGAATTAAAGGATTGACATCAGGCTGTTGCAGTTCAGGTTGGCAGTTCGAAAAGGCTTCCACTTCATCCGGTTCAGGCTGATATATATATGCTTCTTTATCCCTGCATTTTTTAACGCGAAAAGGTCGTACAAATATCTCCTTGAAAAGGTTCTCGGTGAATTCGCCGCCAAATATGGTTCTCAGTGTGTTTTCAGCCTCGTATTCCATTTCTTTTATACTGAGCTTATGGCCGGAGTTGTTACGACGAGCTGAACAAGTTACACTACATCGAGAAATGAGTACATTTAATATTACAAAATAGAATAAAGTTTCTTACTTATTATTCAGTTTACGGAAAAGTTCACTGGGGGGTTTCGGAAAAACCCACGGTTTTGGCACATTCACTTCCCTTGAAATGCAATCATGAATGTATTTCTGTCTATGCTTCACCAGCTGCTCCCGAGTATATTCAATGCGTTTGTCTACTATAAGCTTTCTTTTCCGATTCATTGGCTTGCTAAATTTGATTTCCACAAAAGAATTCAAAACTTCAGGCAATAACGGTTCACAAACTATTTGAGTTACTTTAGCTGGTTCAATGTTATGCTGGAAGATTTGGGTCATGATAGCATTGTCAGCTTGGAAAATTTGCCAATCATCCAATCTAGGCATTTTATCTGGTAAAATGTCAGTTGGATCCTCAGTGGTTGAGTGACGCTTTACTATAATAAAAAAATAGTTGGAATACGTTTTTAATCGAAATGAGAATTTCTTACAGGAGTTCCTTGTGGCGTCTTTGGGGTAAAGCTCCTGAAAAATGGTTAGATCCGCCCCTTCGGCTTCCCCAAAACCATTTGATGGCATAATAACGCTATGATCCTCGACAAATTCAATCTCTTCGGTGATTGTAATGGAATGATACGATTTCGACTTCGTGCAGCTTCGGTTTAGTTCAATAGACTGTTTATATATAATAAATCATATAAGAAAAAAGTTCCGCAGTATTTTGGCAACCAACCTCGTCGCATTCCTCCTTCCCGTGTTGTTTACAATCCAAGAGCCACATCTGGCATTCAGATAGCATCTTTTCGAAGTAGTCCTGTGCGAACTCGTCCAACAGCTCCGATTCCTGCAGTCTGGCACGTTTTGACGCTGTTACTTTCGATTTTTTGGTGATTACCCGCTTTCTATTGCGTTGGATTTGAATCTCAGATTTGTTGACCACTAAAGATTTGGTGGTGGTGCGGACGTAATCCAAGTTGGTACGTGTACATTGATCAAGTAATAGTTTCGTATCCCCTATAAAGATGATTATGTATCAACGCATTCGTAGTATTCAGAATAATAATTACACAAGAGTAGATCCACCTTGCATCTAAAAATATCCGTAACGCCGAGAAACAAGCGGGAAATGTCCTTAAAAAGAACATTTGGTTTGTTTTTCTTAGCCAAAACATTTGATCGTGTTCCTAATGTATTTTTCTCAATTAATTCAGTAATTTGCTTGCTAAATTGTAAAAAAATTACTTGCTGAAACAAATAGTTAAATTCCTATTTAATTACCAGCAGGCGACCAAATCCACATCTGCGATCTCATTCCGATCGAGTTGGGCAAACGATTTCCGCGATTTCCGACATCCCGCTTTCCAGCAGGAATTAAGGATGTTGTCCTCATATAAATTTAAGTTCATCATATCTACTGCATTAGGCACAAAATTGATAGTTTTAAGTATTTTATAAGCTAATGCTAAACATTGTAACTTTAAATAAACTGTAACATGGCGTCGAAAGTAACGGTGCTTTTTTGACAGTCCTTCAGTATCTAGAGAGGACAAACATGATTCAGATATCGCATAAAACATGATTTTTGTTAGTATTACAAAAATTAAAGTTTTAAATGTATGTATAATCTAGATTTACAATATAGCTTTTTAAATTCAAGCTTAGCAAAAACAGTGCATTTGGATTACTCTTAATCATGATAACAAAGAATCTTTTAATAATAAGAAAAGTAACTGATACTTGTAGATAAATTATTTTGGATTTTTTTAGTAACGTCGTTTAACAACACTTCACGATATATTTCATTCAGTTCGTGATTTTTTGGCGTTCAGTGAACGGTCTCACTGCAGGAACAAAACAAAACTCAGAAAAAACCATAGTATTTAAACGATTCTTTAAGAACAAGTGATATTACATTCCCACAATTAACTGCCAAAAATTCTGTATAGCAGCACAATTTACAGATCCTAAACTTCAAAGCTGAAAATATGGTAAGATGAGCACAAGAGATTGGAAATCACTTACCAAAATGAAAACATGACTAATAGAGTGTGGGCGTGTTTTTGTTTTTTGTTTTTCAATCGAAGATTGTTGTTTCCAGATAAGTATGGGGACTTCATTCTTTAATCAATTATATCGATTTAAACAGGGTGATAACCAGATATGCGACATAAGCAACGAAGTTCTGGAGGAATTGAAGAAGTTCCGATTCAGCAAGAGCAAAAATAATGCTGCTTTGATATGTAAGACTTTATTGCCATGGTAACATACATACATAGGTAGCTTGTAAGACCACGCCATTGTCCCTTGCAGTGAAAGTCGACCGGGAGAAGCAATCGGTGGTACTGGATGATTTTATCGACGATATCTCAGTAGACGAACTGCAGGACACATTGCCAGGACATCAGCCCCGATACATCATCTATACGTATAAGATGGTGCATGACGATCAGCGTATTTCGTACCCAATGTGCTTTATATTCTATACACCAAGGGATAGTCAGGTGGGAGCCTAGTAATACTAAAATATAGTTCAAATTTCATAATTTTTTTCATCTATTTCAGATTGAATTGCAGATGATGTACGCCTGCACAAAGAGCGCCCTTCAGCGCGAAGTGGATCTCACACGCGTCTACGAAATACGCGAACTGGACGAACTCACCGAGGAGTGGCTTAAAGCCAAGCTCAAGTAGAGATGTTTTAATCTCTGGGATCAATCAATCCGGGCCGTTGTCAAAAGCAATATTTTATAATAGTTCTCTGATTGATTTTTGAGATTTTTATATACATATTCAAACTGGATCAAGCCGATACCAACGATGCATACCAATACCAAACAAACAAATATTGAAATACTACAACTTTTACCTACAGAAAAAACAAATCAAGCTTAGTTTATACAACAATGACATTTTTATATCGACGATCGCAGGCGACAAGTATGCGCAAGGAGTTTTAGTGATTTTAGTTCTTGCATTTAAGTAATAATCTTTATAGAAGCTGTGCTTGCCAAATTTCTACATGTATTTATTGTAAAGATATTAAAGCAAACATGACAAAAAGTATTCCATTTTATATAGACAAACTAAAAACAAGTTTTCAATATCAAAATATAATTAGAGATGAAGTAATAAATTAAAAGAAAATGCATTTTTTCTAGTAATGTAGTCTTTGTGCTGCCGTATGGTGTAGCATAGTGTAACGTCCTTCACTAGGCGTTGGCGGTGGAGGCGGCGGCGGAGCCAACATGTGAGCCATTGCAGCCATTCCCATTTGTGTGGCGGGATTCGGTGGCCCGAGATGATGCAATGCATCGTGATGGTAGTGATGCGACATGGGCGGTGCCGGAGGCAACGGCAAATTCAGTAGATTATTATTCGCCGCATGTGTGCGGAAGTGGAGACTTAGGCTGTCCGCCGTGTCAAAAGCCTTGTCACAATCCGGGCACTTGAAATGGGCGTGATCAAGGGTATCCAGACCCACGGGATCGGTGTCTATAGCCTCATCATCATCATCGTCCACTATATCATGGTTTGTACTGGATTCCAAAGGATGAAGCTTCAATTTATGCGTCCGCATGTCTCTTCGCCTGCTAAAAGCCTTGCCGCAGACATCGCAGTGGTGGTTTTTGATGCCCGTATGGGTTATCATGTGCTTGGCAAGATCACCGGCTGTATAGAAACCTTTTTGACAGAGCGAGCATACCTGATCTCGCACTCCTAAATGAATCTTCTGGTGCGCCTGAAAGTTCCCCAGCGCCGAAAACTGCTTGGAACAGATCTCACACTGAAAAGGCTTGTCGCCCGTGTGCGTTCGTTCGTGGACCTTGAGATTGTACTTCTGGGCGAATCTCTGGATGCAAAAGCTGCATTGGTAGGGTTTCTCGCCCGTATGTGTTCTTATATGCTGTGTTAGTTGGGCAATGCACTTAAAGCTTTTGTGACACTCGTAGCAGGTGTGAGGCATCTTTGGCACAGGTTTGGGCCCCCGTTTTTTGTGTTCTTCTGGAGGCTTCCTTTGATACCGTGACCGCCTCTTGCTCACTTTGGCATCCACCGGCTCATCTTCATCGCTGTCGCGTTGCGGAAGCATCGTCTTCTCTACAAAGTCCGTGTTGGTGGCCGCATCCTGACGCCAGGACTCCAGAATGCCTAGATATTGCCTTAGCCGAAGATCGCTGTTTTCGCATTCCTGCTTGAAGTGGAAGGCTACTCCCAGCCGGTAAATACAGTTGTTGCAGATCACCGAAGGTAGGCCATCGGTTTTAAAAACCTAAGACAATATGTACAAATATGCCAATTAGAAGTCGAATATTTTCTTTTTAATACCCACTCTTATTTTTGCGCATTGCATCAACATTACGGAGGGCATCATAGCAAAATCTGTGCTATAAATCGAAGTTACAGGATGCAGTTCCTCCAGGCAAACTCGACAAATTTTGTGGATATTATAGTCCATCTTTTAATTCAAGCTTATGGAAATCAACAAATAAATGCTAAATGTTTTGCTTTAGACGCCGATCAGCTGGTTGGGACCAGGGCGGCAACGCTACTGTAAAAATTCTAGCTGGTGAAACTGAAACTGCTATATATGGTTAAATGTGTTTAACTTTTTAAGGTGAGTATGAGCAATTTAGATTTTTGCAGGAAAAGTAATATTTGGTTAGTAACTTTTTTCCATGTTGCTAATATATCCTATTCAAGGAGGGTTGTGATAACGATAATTACCTACATTCCTTTATAAAATTACAGTAAAAACTGTAAGTACAACCAGGGCTGTACTAGTAATTCGGCGTTGCCACCTTCAACGAAAAAGTGTGACCTTCTTTCGTTTTTGCGCTGAAGTGACGTGACAGTTGATTTGTTTGATTAAAATAACTAAAAGTAAAAGCGCAGCTAAATCGATTTGCACCGGAATCCATTAACCTGGAATCGGCAGCCTGAAGCAAAGACGCAGCCGGAAAAGGAGAGGCACCCAGAAAGAACGATCGTCGCACCGGTAGAGGAAAATATAGAGAGGAAGAGAGAGCGTGAGAAACTGGGAGCTGCACGGGTGAAATTTCGTGGTTTCGGGACCCCGACCACCTGAACCCTCCACCTCCCGCTGATAATATATCCATTCCCCACTGGCAAGATGCTGTGTATACAATATTAGCGATTATCGAGAGCAGGCAGCGCATGTGCCGGCATCACAAAACCAACTATTGAATATTTAAGCTTTTGTAAACAAATTCTGGAGAGGAGGTGACCAAGGTCAAACAATCCGACGAATACGAATACCTGGCGGCTAGTTCGTTTCGCTCCACCGCAAAGTGCCAGTAATCCCGTGCCGCTTGCAATGGCTACAAGCAGCCAGCTGTTGCCCAACGGCAACTTGTCCAGGAATGGCAAGACCAAAATAGACGGTGAGGAGGTGGAAGCCGTCCTTGGAGCTCGTGCAGCAGGTGCAGATGCCGGAGTAGCACTAACGGGACTAACAGGACACTCATCCACTTCCGGAACGTTTATGAAACTGAAAACCTATCTCCTAGCTCTGCGTCCCTGGTCGCTGTCCGCCAGTCTGGTTCCAACGTTGCTCGGCTCAGCCCTGGCCTACCGCTCCCAGTGGGCGGAGGAGTTTTCGCTGGCCACCTTCTTCCTCACCGCCTTCACCGTGGTCACCGTCCACTGCGCCGGCAACGTCGTGAACACCTACTTCGACTTCATCAAGGGCATTGACAAGCAGAAAGCCGACGACCGCACGCTGGTGGACCATATACTCACAAAGGATGAGGTGAGCACTCGCACGGATGGATCAATTAAGCCAATAGTGTGCAGTTTTGTCCATAGGATGTATTTAACAGCAGGACGACCTACTCATTTTTTTCGGAAAGTAAAACTAACTAAGTTCAAGATCAGAGTAAAATATATACTTCAGTCGATTACTTAATAATTTCAAAACAGTTTTCGATCTGACGTGTACATGAAAATTCCTAATTTCCAAACATTTTATTCCGAAAAATCACATTATATGCACAGAGACTTCTTCTGTAAATTTAATGGCAAAACGTGATTTTTAAATTCATATTTGTTAATAGGTAAGCAAAAAGTTTTTAAATTTTCTTTTTTCATGAACATTAGGTATTGTTCTACAGAAACAATTATAACCATCTAAAAAGTCTAACAATGCAGTCTAAGTATGTGTGTACCATTCAGATGAACAGAAATTAAATTATTTTTATATACGTTCAGAAAAAAAACGTGCCGAATCGTACACCGTTTCGGAGGAGAAAACAATATCAAGATATCTTACCAATTAGCAAGGTTCTAATTTAAATCAAGGGCAAATATATTAGAGAGCAGTCAATCAATCATACTTTTAAAATTGAGAATTTTCTTTAGAACATTCTCCCAATTTTGTTTACTATATAATAGGAATTAATTAAATGACAATGAAATAAGTCACTTACCACAATTACAAATAATAAATGTTTTGCATATTTGCAGGTGGTATCGCTGGGCGCCATTCTGTACATGGCTGGTTGCGGAGGTTTTGTTTTGCTGGCTGTGCTCAGTCCGGCGAAAATGGAGCACCTGGCACTGATCTACTTCGGGGGATTGTCCTCGAGCTTCCTGTACACTGGAGGCATCGGTTTCAAGTACATTGCCCTTGGAGATCTGGTAATACTAATACTCTTTGGACCCATCTCGGTACTTTTCGCCTTCATGTCACAAACGGGTCATGTGGACTGGACAACAATGGGTTATGCGATTCCTCTGGCCCTCAACACAGAGGCAATTCTGCATAGTAACAACACTAGAGATGCGGACAACGATCGCCGGGCTGGAATTGTAACGCTCGCCATTTTAATAGGACGTACAGCATCTCACGTTCTGTATGCCATGCTACTCTTCGCACCCTACTCATTATTCTTCATCTTCGGCTTGAAGTACTCTCTGTGGTTCCTACTGCCGCTGGTAACCCTGCCACAAGCCTTCCAGATTGAGAAGCGTTTCCGTAACGAACAGACAATGCACCTGGTTCCTCGGCAAACAGCTAAGCTGAACTTCTTTTTTGGCATCTTGTATATCGTGTCCTGCTGTTGCGCCCACCAGTTGCCTACCTTCGGGTTGCGAAGAAATTGATGGGCGGGATAAACTTACAGAACTGGCAGAAAATCTGAATCAGAGAGAACCTGGTGCAATGATTTAGGGAATTTCATTAGGCTTTAGTCAATGTGAGTAACAAGAAGGGAAAATGAAGCTTTGTCAGCTTCCCAAAGTTTGATGTTGCGCAAAATTCGAATGCTGCTAGTCGCCCGTTAGATTCTAAACTTTTGAACTGAACATATCCTAGCCCTAAACGGTCGATTACTTTGAGAGAAATTCTATGGTTGATATAAGACATTTTGAAATACAAATTAAAGGCCTAGTATCAGCTTAACAGTTTACTATATTAATTCCAAATGATAATCCATAACCATTGTGCAAACACAAGTAAAACTTAATCCAATTCGTTAAGCTAAAAAGTCCATAAACCAAATACATACTTAAAATAAATATTAAAATCTTTTACAATATTAAATTTTTTGTAATATTGAAATTTTAAGAAATACATTTCATTGGCTTTCAAGTTTATTAAACCAAAGGCATGATATTAGACAATTAATTTCTAAGTCAAAAATTGCTTAAATTGTCCTAGGGTTTGCTTACTACCTATAATATCGACCTTAACCTATCCCACTCGCTTTTATTTATTTCATATCGTCACAATCTTAAGTCCTTACCAATCAATGTTATCAATAATCATACTCTTCCTCCCGCGCGTTGGGAATTACGGACCAAGAAAGTTTTGTGCAGCAGCAACCAGTAATTGTAATTCAGACCGACTTTTATATTATTCTAAAATATATATCACCACATTCACACGGGTGCAGATACTTAAGTTTCGCGAATCAAAATGCAGATTTACTTTACGAATAGAAGTGCTTGGAAATGCAGCTAAGTTGAATGTTTTTGGCAATTGGCTGGCTTGCTTTGAGAGTTTTACAAATATTATATACACGGTCACGAGCATATATTTATACACAAATCTAGATCATGTAAGCCCAGTGTCTAGCGGCTGGCTCAGAGTGAGAATTAAAAAAGAAAAATCAAGAAAACCTAAGTAAAACGAAAACGGAACACAAATTACAATTTTTAAATAACTATATACGTAGATGTCGAGGACGAGGAGCAACAATTGTTTTCCATTAACAATAGCGTATGCATATAAACAAATAGCTTTAAATGACAAAAAGAAAAGGAGAAAGCCAAATCCCATTCGCATTATAATTCATTGTGTAACTGAACATTTGTGTGGCAATATTTATTTGTACGCTAGATTTTTGTATATTCATTCATTCTTTTGTATATTGCATATATTGCATAAAGAAATGCTTTTGTTGGAATCGCTCAGTAACCGAGTGGAATTGAACTAAGTGAAAACTTCGTAGACTACAAATCAACAACCAGATGAACAATAATAATTATAATGATATTGATAATTAAATGTTTAATTAGAGAATGTAAACAAGAATTGTGTAATATATACTGATTTATATTTTATTGAACGCCAAGAAAGTGCAAGGGGCTTTAATTAATCTTTTTTCCATTCCATTCCATAAAGTCTTAAAAATAGGCTTAAAATGTTGTAACAAATACGCAACCTATATTTCAATGCAAACAGAAAATGGAGGATGATTCAGTAATATTGTAAGCCGTAATCCGTGTCGAGGTAAGTTGAACTTAAACGCCATTCTCCTTATTTCTGCTCTCTAGCCACCAACATAATGTCATATGGCTTCACCGCAGCGGTGGCTCCCTCGAGCGGCACCTCCTCCGGCACCTGACCCGGAATGGCCACCATTTTAAAGTTTTGGAGGACTGTGGTCGTGAACATAAACAGATTCTGTCGCCCCAACAAGTCTCCCATGCAGCGATGGCGTCCGAATCCAAAGGGGTTGAAGGCTTTTGGTAGTTGCAGATGGCCATTGATAAGGTATCTGTCAGGATTGAATGCCTCAGGATCCGGAAAGTCGACTGGGTTGATCAGCATTCCCCTAAAACAGGCTATGACCATAGTGTCCTTCGGAATTTCATATCCCGACAATCGAGTATTGCACACGGCTCGATGCGGTATGCCAAAAGTGTGGAGCATGAACATCCTGACCGCCTCCAATGTAATAGCTTCGCAGTAGGGCAAGTTGGAGCGATCGCGGGACCACTCGGGAATGCGCTCCAGACCCACTACCTCCTTGATTTCCTGAAAAGCTCTCTCCTGGATTTTAGGCTGCAGCACCAAGTGCATAAAACAAAAGCCCAGACTCTTGTTCGTGGTCTCGGACCCAGCCAAGAACATATCCAAGCAAATGGCTAAGAGACTCTCATCACTGAACATTCCCTTATCATCGTTTCCCTCGTCCTGGGCACGGAGATACGAATCCATAAGATCTCTTGGTTCGTCGTAGTTCTTATATGTCAAGCGATGCAGCTCGATCTCCTTGCTCATAAAGGAATACAAGGATCTATGACTCTCCACGAAACCATTGTAGCCAGAGAAGTCCGGAGCTATGAATCGAAGCAGCGGAAAGTGGCTGAATAGAGCACCCACCATATCGATGTTTTTGAAGAGCTCAAAAAAGGTCTCCAGCAATTCCGTAATCTCCAGAGAACCAGGTTCATATCTTCTACCACTCAGCATGCACCAGAGAGTGTTCAAAACGTAAACACTCGTTAGGTCGTGCATTTCAATCCTCGCCTGCTTTCCTCCTGCCTTCAGCACCCTATCCTTTAAGTCCTGCAGCAAGCACGTTGCCTCATTATGCACTATATCCATCATGCCACTTCTGGCAAAGCCAAAGTTCTTCAGATGTCTCAGAATGAATCTACGCTGCTCCACCCACATTTCACCGTCGGTTAAAAGTACTCCCAACCGAGAATTGAAGGTTCTTAGACGATAAAATATACCATCGGGACGGCCGTCGATATCTTCGTTGGTCATCATTTCACAGATGGCATCGTTCGTATAGGCTATCACCACCTTATCCTTGCCAATCTTGAGGCCGAAGAACCCATAAGGATTCACATACTGCTTGGCTAACACGTCGATCGCCTTGCAAAACATTCCAAGGCGACACCGTAGTTGGAAAACCTGCAGGGCACTTCCTACAACCGGATACCAACAAGGTCCTGGCGGAAACCGCTTGGGCTTTCGAACTCCTCCAAACCAGACGGCCAACAGAGTGGCACAGAAAATCCAGATGACCGCATAAAACATGTTTTTGCCTTTGCTTTCACTTTTCCCAGTTACGCAATCTTGAGTTTCGAGTTGGTAAGTTGGTATCCACTGTTTCCTGGTGACTTAGTCCAGAGTTCGATCCCGCTCCTGACGTTCACTCAAATCGACTGAATCCGCTCAGTTGGTTGGGCGTCGCTTTTATAGAGGTCTTGTGAAAAGCTTTTCCTCATCTTTGATTTGTCTTTTAAAGTTATCTCAAGCGTGATAGTTGGGCAAAATGGAAGTCACAAAATTGTATATGTGAATGTTCTGGGCTAATTATTTATATATACATATATGCTTAATCATAAGTAATTACATGTCCTTAAAATTCTTCTTAAAGAACGTTGAATAGAAACCCAAAATAGGTCGACTTGGACATTTCTCAAATTAAAACAAGCGAGAATGCCTAACTCTAGCTGATCGAATATCAAATACCCGTTACTCAGCACGTGTGAGTGCCCGGAAGAATACTCAAAATTCTATTGCTATATCGATTACGGCTAGAGATCTTGACCAAGAATATATATACTTATTTCATCAAGTACCACCTAGTATACCCTTTTGAGCGAAGGAAGGAATAGTTTTTAGAACATTAATTTATTCGAAATATTTATATCAGATGGTCCGGAAATTCCACTATAGCGTTCACTCTCGTTATAAATGTAAAAAGGATTTTTTGGAATTCGCTGAGGGACTATAGCATAACATTATTAGCCCTAAAGACACAAATCTTCACCCTTCTGACCCACTGCCTTGTGGATAGTTCAACTGCATTTTCCTCGGGGATAAATTGCCGCTAACCACCGATATTTATGGTCATGGACAACGCTACCAAAACCACCGCCAAAGTCAAGGAAAACTTGTTGCGTTCAGAAAACCGCGAAAACGCAAACAGAAAAAACCCGTTTGCCCGAAATGAAAGGGAAAACAAATGGAGATGTTGGGAAAGAGAAAAGTAAGGAGACGGAGGAGGTGCTGCCTGGACAACTCGACGAGATGAGGCTATTATGTCATCGCCACCGCCATTGCCATTGCGGAAAGCGGCGGGATGGACTTCGTTTTGATGATAAGTCAGCTGGTTCCGGTTTCTGGAGATCGGGGATTGGGGCTTTGGGGGTAAGGATTTTGTTGTTTTGGACGATCAAAGTGGAGCTGCCATCGATTTTTGGCATCCAATTGGTGCTTTAACACGGCTGCACACTCGCGGAGTTCGCCCATTTGAAGACTGGCGTCCGAGCTGCAAAGACGTGACAGGACTGCAATTTACTCTAAATGGGTTTCAGGTGAGCGCAGTGACAAAGTGACCAGGATCTTCACACAGTACATACATATTTAAGTTCGTTATACCTGAAAAGTCGTTGAGTATTTGTATTGTGCGTGTCTAATTTCAGTTTACCAAACAGACTTTTATATAACTAATCCGTTTAAAAATTCGGTGAAATGTGAAATATAAACCGTCCTAATTAATATGTTTTAAAATCACACAGATTTAATATAATGTTTTTAAAACCAAATGATTTTAATACAATTTAACACAGTTCTCGTTGTAAATCAACCCTTAGAGTTGTGCTCTTAGCCGCCACCGGCCTGGGAGCCATGTACATGATGCATCTACTGGCCCAGGATTGGGTGAAGATCCGACCCATTCGAGGAATTACCCAACTAGCCGGAATGGCCGCTCAACCGCTCCAACAGGTTATTGCACCCATCCAACAAGCCAGCGGGGCTCTAAATTTATTCCGGAGCAGAAGAGAGGCCAGCCTGAATCATGAACTTGGTTGGGTGCGAAGGACCCAAGATTCGGGAGGGGGGAATGGTGGCAGGGGTGGCAGTGGTGGCGCCGCAGGAGTCCTGGATCACAGGACACCACCTGCCGTCGATTGGAAGAGGATCCTATCAAGGGATCCCTTCGAGTGCCTGCAATCCTTGATATGTCAACTGATGTCCGGAGCCGAAGCGAAAGTTCCGGAGGCTGAGTTGCTCATGGATTATCTGGAGTCATCTCTGGAGCTGGCTCCGGCCAAGATTGGTCGCGCCTTCAGCCGAGGATTGGCCTTACGGGGCTCAACGGAGCTGTGCTTCAACGAATATCCATTTTGCCTCTACTCCGCCAAAACGATGTTGCGCATCCTGCGTTGGTTCAGTGAATCGGGTGAAGTGCCCGTGGATAATGTGGCCTAGTTGAAATCCATTCTAGTTTCAGTTTATCTTAGAAGACTTAAAGGGGAAAGTGAAAATGTGAAATAATTTCATGATGTTGATAGAATGAAAATAAAAAATTAAATGATACGATGTATCATATTTTTTAATGTGTTTTAGGTCTTTACTTTACACATATAAATATAATATTTAAAGCGCATGGCCAGTAGTAATACCTACTAATTTAAACGATTATCTTTTTTAGTTTTAATCATCTATCTTTAATTTTTTAAGAAATATAGTTTTTTCCCAGTTAAGGTGTTTTATGTTTATTAGAATTTTGAATGAACATCATCCATGAAAGAACGTACAAATAAAAACTTCAATGAAAACACAAAAATTGTGGTATTCAAATTAATGGGACAAAAAACTACGACTGGAGATCCTGCGCACATGGAAGTGACGGGCCCGGCGTCTGCAGATTGGGCAGCGATGGTACCGTCGAATGGCCAGGTGGATGCAGCTGCTCCCAAACAAATGGACACAAAAAGCGCGACCAGGCAATGTATTCCTTTGTCCGTCCAGGGACTGCTATGAAGGCGTTCCTGAAGGGTCGCATTCCCCTGCAACTGGTCTCATCCTAGGAGTTTGTAAGCTTAATCTCAACTTTCTAGCTTTTGTAGTTCCTGAGATCTCGACGTTCATACGGACAGACGGACATGGTCATATCGATTCGGCTATTGATTCTGATCAAGAATATATATACTTGATATGGTTGAAAACGCTTCCATCTGCCTGTTACATACTTTTCAACGAATCTAGTATACCCTTTTACTCTACGAGTAACGGGTATAATAATCGCAAATAGGAAGTGTGGTTACTGAAAAAGTTTATTAATAACAATAAATTTTCCTTGGTTTTGTATCATCAGTATGCAAAAATATTCATATTCAAATACATTATTTAATACAATTGTTTAATCATATTAAAACGGAATGAAGTAACTTAGCTTCTGTTTCTGTTTTAGTTTTGTGGTTTGTTGCTGTAAATAACAAATGAGCGAGCAATAGTTTAGTTAATAATGCGCTTTCAAAGCTCATAGAAATAATTAAAATAAGTTAAAGAAAAAATGTTTGATTTGTTCAACACAATTTGTACATAAGAGAGCGTACTAGAGAGCTTCTGTTGCGACTTAATTTTGTGCACATGTTGGGGAGATTCTCGCTTTGATTCGGGCGTAAAAAGTAATTTTAAAAATGAGAATAAGTAAGAAATAAATTCCGTAATGGTTAAGCACATCAGGCCAGCGGGGGAGTCTTGCCACTAAGAGTGACACTCGTAACATCCCTAACAATCATTTCGGCCACCTGCCAAGCAATCTCCTCTTGCACATTATCCTCCGGCAGGTTCACCAGCTTTCTCATAGCATTTTTAAGCTTGTTTCCGCTGACAGTCAGTGACCACGGTTGCGATTTCAGGGCCACAGCATCCACGGCCTCGAAGTCCCGCTCATAGCGTCCCAATGAGTTAACAAACCCGAATTTCAGTGCGCCCGTAGGACGCTGCCACAACAGTTGGGGATTCGTCAGTTGCCTAGCATCGATGTTGAGATTTCCAGACTGATGATTAATCCCTGTTTTTGAAGGCGCTTGATCCATGGAAGCCAGCAGTGTGTTGTGCTGAGAAATGTGCGTGCAGTCGGACATGGATAGAGTTTTTCGATGTCGCTGTTGGGCGTTGGAGGATTTCGCAGCTCTTCTCAGGCTCAGCTTTTTTTGGAGATTCGGATGAGGGGTGGAAATATCTAAATAATGAAAAGTAAGCTTGGGTTAGTGCAACTTTGACACACAAGTCGATGTATCCGAACAAACCTCTCTTAACCTTCAGTTCATTCACGTAGTTATCAAAGATGTGCGACTTAAGAAAGTCAACGAAATACTTTTGCTCCAAATACTTGGCCGTTACTAAAAGGGCCAAATCGAAGGCTTGCCACTGTTCACCTGGAGCACAGATTGCTTGTTCCACACGTAAGCGAAGCTTCTGGGACATCCATAGGCGGCATTCGGATTGGAGGGAGAAGTATTTGTCGTATATGATCATGGCATCGCTTTGCGCTGCCTTGCGATCCTCCTCCTTCTCTTCGCCAGAAGCAAAGCTCTTGCGAAAGTTAATGCCGGTGATCCAGAACTCCAGGCATTCCCGTTCTTGTCGCTGTTCCAGGTACTCGGTAAAGTAGAACAAAGCCAGTTCGCTGTTCAAGACGTCGTAGATATTTATAGATCCGCCCTCGATCAACTCCAAACAGTATGTAGAGTAGTAGCCGCTTTGCAAAAATCCCTGCACATGATCCCGCTCCAGTTGCTCCAGCACAAACTCTCTAGCTTCGTCAAAGCAGTTGGCCGGGATTGGTTTGCTACACTCGGATTTATCCCTTCCACAAAGGAGCAGCGATATATGCGCGAGGATGACGATGGGCAGCTCCACTTGCAGGCTGGCGTTCACTATCAGATACTTTTGGTATATGGCAATGGCATCGCTGATGCTGGCCCGCGATAGTTCGGAGTTCATCACACATTCCGTCCCAGACTTTTGCCTATTGATTTGTTTGTTCGTCTCCGCATAAATGCGGCTCTTCTCGTCGTCTGTGAGGGGTTTGCGCATGGACAGATCGCACAGCGTCTTCAATTCAGGTACATCTTTGTCATCTTTGTGCGGAGAAGATTGTTCCATCGCCTTCCGTGGAGGGTCCTCGGGCTCCTCCTTTTCTTGCGTAAGCGCCGCCCGCTTAAAGTTCTCAATGTCCAAGTAGAATTTGATCAGCGGCAGCGCCTGTCGGGTTTCCAGATACTGAACAAAGAAGCTCAGGCAGTTCGGATCGTTGACGATGGAAGCGAGATTCATGGAGAGGCGTGAGTTGTAGGTGAAAATGTCTGGGAAAAAGCAAAAGGTATGAGTTTTTCTATTGATTGCTTATAGGGAAACTAAGTCAGCGTCTGTTATAACAAGCGCCTCATAAAGATCATCTAGTTTCATTTCACTCACATAGTTAAACATGTTGAATCATAAATCGCGTTTTTAAATAAGAAACATAGGTTCAAGATAAATGATTCGAATTGTCTTTAAACATTTTATAATCATGAATGACCATTTGTGGAAGTATGTTTAGCAAAAATGTTATCTATATTTTCTCCTGAGAAGTCGGGAATAAACCTGGGATTTGCTAATCGTACCAAGCCCATCAGAAGCGATATAAAGGTGGCAACGTGATGAGCAATTGAACAATGGGAAATGAGGTAATTACCATCGTTGCTGGCGAGACTGATGCCATCGGAGGGGGCTCCTCCTCCTGCTCCTCCTCCGGCAGATCCCACGCCCCCCTCCTCCTCCGCTTCTAGGAACACTTCGTCGCAGAAACTGGTTGTGGAGCGCAGCGAGTGGCGTTTGTGAGCCATGGCTCCATCTGCAGCTCCGTCGGGGGAGTCCACATCATACGCTGGCATTTGGCCACAACTGGCATCCGTGGCATCTTGGCTGCTGCGACGTCGGCCTAAATAAAATCAACGAAAACAAATGTAATTGGTGTCAACAGAAGAAGAAGAGGAGAAAGACGAAGCAGGGAAGGGGAGTTGGGTGAAAACAGCAGCGAAATTTCTTCAAATTGTTTGACTCACTGGTGTGCCTCTTGATGTAATTTAACATTTTTACATTCTCCGGCTTTCGTTCGATTTGAAAAATGCTTCTTGTGATTGAAAATGCCGATCAACTGGGTACTCGATGAAATAAATTAATGCAGTGCGACGGTAAATATTATGAAAATGTTTTCAGACAATGGGGTATTTTTTAGTGTATTGTCGTTGGCTGGTCATACTTTTAAAATTCTTTAAGGTTGTTTTATTTGCTAAAAAGATTGGAAACCAATTTTAACGAAAGGCGAATTCAAACGGCGCGAAGCAAATTTAAAAAACGTGAGCGAATTTTGCGGCGAAAAGTAAATTCATAATACTGGGCAAACTTTCACGGCGAAATGGAACAGATGGCGTGTTGATAAATATTAGCATTCCACAGATAGGTGGCGCTTAAAGAATGGCAAATTCAGTGCTGTAAAGCACAAAAACCCCAAGTATCGCAGTGACATCTATGTAATCGATGAATTTTCCTATCTGCGGTTTTTATCCTTTGCAGCCTACGGTCACTCTGCAGTTTATCGCCGAATCGAACGCACGCAACGGACCGGACGGAAATCGCATCTCCCGATCGGAAAAATCGTACAGTGCAGCCAATTCGCCTGTTTACAGAAATCTGCCAGCGCGCGTGTGTTGGTGCCAGTGCGGTGGAAATTTTAAACAAAAAAAGAACAGCTGCGAATTTGAATATTTAAATCTCATGCTCATTAAGAGCCTAAAATATTAAAGAGTGCAGAATAGTGAATTGAAGAACTTTTGGACGCGCTAAGAGTCGCTGTCCATCCCTATCTGTCGTTGTGTTTCTCTCTCTCTCTGTCTCTCTCTTGTGTGTGTGTAGTGCTGGTGTGTGCGAGTGTGAGTGAGACTGGCAAACAATTTGCCGCTAAATACAAAAAGCAGCTGAGACCAGCTGACACATGTGTGTGTTCGAAATACAATAACGTTAAAAGGCTATAAATAAATTGCAAATGTTTATGTAGCCGTCAAGCAGCAGCAGTAGCAGCGCAACAACAAAAACCACGTGGCACAGACATTTTGGCCACGATAGTAAGCAAATACACAAACACGATTAAACATGTCCGCCGTACCGGTTGCCATCAAAACGGAGGAAGTTATTCTAGAACACGCAGAATACAACAGCGCCGAGGAATTGGATGAGGAATTGCAGTAAGTTTGCGTCTAAATCTAAATCTTGTTTGTTTCAAAGAAAAGCAACGCAAGTTAACAGCTTAGCTTGCATTTTTATCACGCAAATTATTGATTATTTTTACTACTTTGCTAGTGCGCTCCCTTTTTTCCCTCACCGTCGCACTCTCTCTCTCTCTCTCTCTCTCTCTCTCTCTAATTCTCTCGTTTGCTTTTTGCCGCCGTTTTGCCGACAAAACAAATACGGCACAAAAACACCACCACCATTAAGGCACATCTCTTACACACACACAAGCAAGCTAGCGTGTGGCGCATTCCATTCCATTTCCACTTCCATGCCGTTTTCTTGTTGCTGGAATAAATGTGACGCTTCTTTTTTCTCTCGTCGTTCGTGTCTGTGCCCCTTCTCGCCTTCCTCTGTTTTTTTCCTTCGCTCTCGTCCCGCGTTTGTGTTGTTGTTGCTGTTTTCACGCTCTGCCTTTCGTCGTCCATATTGTAAAACGGCTGTTTTGTCAATTTGTCAGCAGTGTCGGCAGACGGGCAACAGTGATGGCAAAAATATGAGGCAAGGGTACAGCTGTTAGAAACGATGATTTTTCATTCGCTTTAACTGCAGAATTAGAGTTCGGTAAAATCGAAAATAAAACTTAAATTTATTTTCTGAAATTGTTGTATATTTATGATACGAAAATACATATGTAACTTTTATGAGCCATAGAAATACTATGTTAAATATAAATTTAAACGCTTTTTAAAGGGATATTGAAATATTGTTGTGTTTTAATTTCCTCCTTTTGCTTTTTCCTAAAATATTTGGTCTAATTTGTTACAGCTGCTTTTGCTATTTTTGGTGTTGTCGATCGCGTTTTATTCTCTTCGCTCCTCTTCTCTTCTCTGGCTCTTTCCTATTCTGCTGCTCTCCCTCTCAGCTGCCAATTTGCGCTAGCTCACATGTTCAAATTAACGGAGGTAGAAAACAGCTGCGCACCCGCACTCCCTCTCGCCTTCTCGCTTATCGTGCGTTGCCTAATCAACATTTCTATTTCTTCTTTCGCGTTCATAGTTGAAATGAAATCAGCTGTACCGGTAAATTCGTATCATCATATGATTTTGCTTTGGCTTTATTTACATGCTTCTCCCTTTCTCTATCTCTCTTTACACAACAAGCAAAATTAATACGATTTCAAGATCAATTTAATGAATTTTACTATCTATTTGAAACATATGTCACAATACAAGTTCATTAAATACGTATAGCCAATATTTCTATTTTATTTATTTCTGTGTAGAAAGAAATGAGTGTACCGAGAAATGTTGAAAATAAGTTGGCTCAGAAATGTAAAATTTTTTATTTCTAATTTTCCTTGCCTTACTTGCGATCGTTTTCCTTTCGCGGATATTTCCCATGTTTTCGAAGCGAAAGTTTATTTTTCCTTTGCCGGCTTATCAAAATCATATGGTAGCGCTTTTCGCTTTTTACACGTCATAAGCGGCGCCTTTCCTTATCGCGCGAGCATATGTTTTTGCACAACGCCGAAATGAATCGGAAATATATATGAATGTATGAGTTTGCACACATATACTAATCCCTTTCAGCTGGCTTTTCAAGGCTTTTGTTTCAGTTTGCGTATATACCTGGTAAATAAATATATTAAACTCGGCAAAATGCCACATGTTTTTGCTGCTGCATTAAAACTCGTACTACTGTCTGCGTTTTATGGACTTATTTTTTATTGCTAAATAATTGGCAGCAAAATGAGTAGTAGTCAGTATTGGCATTTCGTAAACGCATGAATAGGAAATATTTTAATACAAATAATACCAATTGTGACCAAATACAAATATACAATAATATTTTATTAGAATCTAAAAAGAGGTACACAAAACTCCAAGAATACATTTCGTTAAGACCAAGCAATTGCAGCCACAGATAACTGTTAAAAATTCGTAGGTGGCACTGTTATTTATGCCACCAGTGTGGGCGGTATAACAACTGCGTTTTAGCAGCTGCTGTCCGTTTGTTGTTGGTGCTAAAATAAAAGAGCGTGCCTTGGCTAAAAGTCTCCACTCCTTCTGTCTTTCTCTCTCTCAATTCCATCCGTTGCACATTTGCGAATACTACGAAAGCCATGTGTTGCGACTGTAATTGTTGTTGGTTTCTGCTCTGTTTGTGTGGCGTCATTTCCGTTTTTACCCCACTTGACTGGAAAAGAGGAGCAGAGAGTGAGAGAGTGAAACAGAGCGTCTTCAACTCTTTCTTTTTCCGTCTCGCTCTCCCTGCAGTTTTATAAGAGCCGCTCCCCAGTTGATCCAAGTACATAAGCATCGGGAGAAAAAGAGAGCCCCATTTGAGTTGCACTCAAAACTGAAAGCTTGTTGAGCGCAAGAGTGGGAGAGATAAAGAGCGTGCAAAAATACAGATGCCGCCACACACACATTTTTTACTACCACACACGTTTCATTGAAAAAACATGTACACAAAAGCTAAAGCCGTAAACCCACTGCAAATTTGCGAAAAAAAACGAAATGAAATGAAAACTAATACCAACACATGGCTTTAAATCTGCTGCGCAAATTTTTGGGCGATGGCTCTGTGTGTTTCGTTTCGTATGCCAAAACGTTTCGCTTGTTTTCGTTTCGTTTCCACAGCGCCTTTTTTCGCTTTTTCCCATGCGGCATTTATTGGCAACCTGCGAGTGAAAGAGAGGGCGAAATAGGGTGTGTGCGAGGGAGACAGAGCGCTACGGCTTGTTTATGAAAAACACATGATTTTTGTGTACAACAGTTTTTGGGGCATGGCAAAGAGAGGATGGAAAAGGAGTGGAAAAAAACTACTATTTCACCATTACAAATTGCACCGATTCTTATTGTTTAAAAATTGTAGTAAACAGTAACAATAAAGTGATCATATATTTGTAAAGTTCATAAATAGCTTTGAGATTGACTCAGCACTTCAGAATAAGAGGGATTTTAAAAATGTTACAAGTTTCTTTTCATCTCCAGTTCTCCTTGTTTATATCATTTTCCTCAAACCTCTTAAATTACCGACCAAGTGTAAACACAGTTGCCTATGGTATCAGCAATTCTCTGGATTTCACTAGAAAACAAACAGCTGGTGTAGAATTTCTTTTCAGCGTTAAGCTTTCTGATTTTCCGTATTTGGCCACTTTATACTTCTATTTGTATTTTTGCGTTCGTTTGTTTATATTTTTATGGGAAATGCGGCGCCAATTGGCCGACGCATGTGTAAAAAGAGTAACGGGCGGGGGAAGGGGGAAATGCGAATTCTATTTGTTCATTAGTTTAGGCGCATAGCCTGTACATTGTTGCACAAATTACGCAAGCGGCGCGAACCTTATTGCGTTTCATTTCATTTTTGCCTTGCATTCACAGTCAATTTCGTAAGGCTGCCCCGGTTTTCCCCAACGATAAGTTTAAAAGCGGGATTTCCCTTGTTTCTTTTTTTTATTGCGACGGCCTATGCTAAGGATGCAATGTTTTTTAAAAGATATAATTCTGAATTACATTCACCCTGAATCGGTGAAATAAATATTTTGTATTTATTTCAGCCTAAGTCGGTTAAAAACTAAAATTATTCATTTCAGTTTTATTGTAAATGCTAGCTAATACGTTTAATTTTATTCCAATATTTTCAGCTGTTAGTCCAGATCCTTCTCGTTATCTCTACTCGATTTTGGTTAGCGCTTCCGTATCTTTGGCTTAAGTATATGTCTTACAGATACCGTATATTTGTCATTATCAATAAAATATCCCTGGTGATAATAGGAGATTTCCTTTTCTCCTTTTTCCACTTTCCTCGGGCTCTATGCTTTTCCTTCTGCATCCGATTCTCTTTCCTACATCCGATATCTTCACCTGCTGCAACTGCAGCAATACGACGAAATTCCAGTGAAATGATGACGTAAGCAGTGACCCAATAAACGTATGTACAATTTATGTGCAAAGTGCAACAACAGCAGCTGAATAGGAGGTGGGGCAGAGTAGCGGGTAGGGGGTAGGAGTGGGTGGCGATGAGTGGCTAGGTGGCAGCCAGCACTCGTGACTTCGGCTTTTGTCTCTCTGTCTGTTTATCGTTCGTATCTCTGTGCTCTTCTCTCTATGTACTTGCTGGCGAAAAGTGGCCAATGAACTACATTGAACCCTGGCTAAAAGCAGCGCTGCTGCAGAGCCGTCAGCTGTCCACTATCATATGTTGTTATTATTTGTATATTTACCCATTTGTTTGCACCTCGAAAGTGCGTGATTGCAGTCGAAACGGACTCATTATCCACAGTTGCATATTTTATAAAAGCAGAATTTCGGACGCAAACAGCTGTTGCAACGCCTCAAGTGAGGAAAGTTGCAAGAAAGAGTTCAAAATTAGATCCCATTCACGGGCACAAAGGAAACCATAGGTTCTAGATTTATCTAGTCAGATTTTCCTAAAAGGAAAGGAAAGTTGACTTTGATTGTATTACAATCACTGAATTATATATACAACATTTTTACAGAATTTTTCTTCTAGTTTAATCATTTATGCCATATAATTACTTATTTAAAAGCAGAGCTCTACATAAAAAAGAAAAGTTAAAACTGTATAGAAATTTCCTTTAATTATCGCATTTTTCTCCCCCTATATGTGCATTGTTGCAATAATCAGTCCCGCCCTCATAAAGTGCCCAAAATATATGTGTATCATAAAAAACAACAACAGATGTTGCCACCACATGCAGCATGCAACAGCATTCCCCGCGAGGTTTTCATTCAGCGTTTTTTCGGCGTTTGTTGTGCAAAACAATTACAAACGAGATAGCAAACAGCAGCCAAGTGCCCAGATCCGAGATCCGAACCACATTCCTTTGGCCTTTTGCAGTAGCAGCGGTAGCTTCGCAGTCTTTGGAGCCTTTCTGCATCTCTGCTTTTCTGGCTGCCACAATATCCACATCCGCCTGATGCTGCTGCTGCCGTTGACCAACTTTGGAGGCATCCACCGCTCCCCCTTTCGATTGCTCCCCCATGTCGTCTCTTTGGCGCACTTGCCGCAAAAATGCTGCCGGAGAAGAACGACCTTTGGATGATGTTGCTAAAAATAAACCCAGCCAGCGAGGCCATGTCTCTAATACAGTCTGGCTTCTATAACTAACTTCTTGCCATCCGGTTTAGATAGTGTTTCGAATGCCGCTAGAACTAGGGATTCGATTTGCTTAAAACTTAAACAAATCGGTTTCCAATATCATATCTTATACTGATGGCCTTCTATAAGTTTGTAAGCAACTGATAGCATATCTTTTAATGTAGACGTATATTCTCCATTTCAAGTACTTAAACCTAAAAATCCAAAATATAAATGTAACTGCTTCAATAGATTTGAGAAGAACCACAGGGAATGTTCGAGTTAGAGAGGTGAGACTGTATTCTCCAGCATCGTCTTGGAAGAGCGTTGTTCTTCTGTTGTTTCCCCGTGGAATGTGGTGTTGCAACTTTTACACACCACCCCCCGCTCCGTGTACCTGTATTTTTGTTGTTCTTCCTCGGTGAGCATTCCATTGTGAAAATTGTTTTCATTAGCCTGCAGCACGAGCAGCCAAACTCCGTGGCCTGTGGAAAACGTGTTTGCTCTTTTTCTTAGTGTAAAACCGGTTCGGAATTCTTGGGATCTCGCGTCTTTGGGACTATGCTATGCTGCAGCATAGCGCAAAGCCCCGGCAAGAAGAAAAGAGCAAGCAGAAGGCGGAGAAGAGCTGCGAAATAACACGAAACGGAGGTCCAAAGCAAACCGAAGCGAACCAAATCGAGCCGACAAAACAGAAAGCAGAAAACAACAATCACGACGACCGGCGGCGATGGTGGCAACAATAACAAAAAGTGGAATGCCCATACTATTGACAGCTGTGCCACCGCTCTCTTTCTTTAGCTGAGTCCCTCCTGCTCTATTACATGTGTAGTGCAGTAGGCAATACCCTGCCATGAAGTCTATGTGGTGTATCGTTTCAATAAATCTAAATTCGAAATGTGTATTATCAAAAACAGCTTAAAATATTAATTTTTTAGAATAGCATGTTTATTTGGGCTATTAAATTATGTTTTATATACATCAATGCAAATTGATAAAGAACCATAGTATTGTTATTGAACCATAGTATTCCCAACGTTTTCTCTCCTATGATGCTGATGCTAACATGACAACAGACTAGTGTCTGTGAGTGTATTTGTTGGCTCTCTGTTGTTGTGAATGTTGTGCAGCGTCGGCGGCTTAAACTAAAATTGAATTGAATGGAATTGTAAATTTATGAATGAATGAATTTTTCAGCGCTTTGGAGAGCGGCAACGTGACTTTGCGTGAGTGTTGTGTGTGGATTGTATAATGTAAAAATTAATTGGTTTTATGCACGGACAGTTTTAATTTTGAGCCATAAAGAACGCCTTAAAGAACGTATACAAAATGTGATTAAAAATGGTCCCTAGGTCTGACTGTCTTTTAAAAGCAACATTAAAACAACTCTAGATATTTCTGTAATTTTCCCAACTAGCTTACCATACGATCTAGCTAACTGCTGAGAGTAAGAAAAAGAAGTAATTTCGAAGAGCAGAGCATTTTAAAATACCCCAGAGAATAAATAGATTTGACTGTATAATTTCCTTGAGGAGGGGAGGATATGAGTCTTCCACAATATTTATAGCAATCTTTATTCAGTAACCAGCCACATGACTCACTGTTAACCCATTTTATCATTTTCCAGATTGCAACTAGAGGATTCAGGGGGTGAGAACTATCACATCGAGTACGCCAGCGAGTCAGCCCATCAGGGTTCTCAGCGCCGCCAGTCGAGCATGAGCGGTACGAATACCTCCAAGGGCGGAGGCGGTGGCGGGGCCTTGAGCGATGGAGACGGTTCGGGAAAGCCCCTTGTGGACAGCGAGAAGCGGATGCGCCGGGAAATCGCCAACAGCAACGAGCGCAGACGCATGCAGAGCATTAATGCCGGATTCCAGAGTCTGCGATCCCTGCTGCCGAGACACGAAGGCGAGAAGTTGAGCAAGGTAAGTTACGATCCATTCCAGTTTGACAAGCATTGGGCTCCGGTTTCGCTATATACGATTTTTTATTTAATGAGTAAATTCGCATAGATTGAAATTCCTTGAAAAAATAGTAAAGAAGTTTATACAATTCAGTGTATACTCCCAGCTGCCAGAGTAGAGTGTTTATTAACATGTTGTTACTAAACACCAAAAAACCAGAACTTTAATTGAACAGAGAAAAAATAAGAAAGAATAGAAAATAGTTATTGGAAATTGATTATTAGTCATGATTAGCCCCCACCCATATCACTTAACTGATTTCAAGTGTCCGCAGGGTTAAATTGTGAAAATTATTATCCACGGTCAGTTCTCCATTGGCTGACGTGGTTTCTCGATTGCTCGGAAAGCAAACCAATCAGCATCATCTCGACATCAACACCATTTTTGGGCAGAGATGCTTCGGTCTCCTCAACCTCACCTGTACCTTCAAGTTTTTTCTGGTTTCTTCGTTTAAGCCGTGACACGCAACTCCAATTACATTTAACCAGAGCCCCAACAGGAATAGTTTTGCACTGGACCTCAATTACAGGGCCGTCCACAAACACATGTTGACAAATTGCCGACGTCTCCTGGCGAAAAAAGAGGCATACAGAAAACAAGCACACACTCTACTTGCTAAAAGCTTCCAGCTATAGAATAAAACATGAATGGAAATGGTTTTATACGCCCCCCATAAAGTGGGGACTAAAGCTTTGAAGGTCCCTTTTCGACATTTAGTCGTCAGGGCAACCGTGTTGGCGTCGTCGTCTCGATTGTTTGTCGTTGGAGGCGTTTCGCTTTTTCTTTTTACGCCGCCGCATATATATTTTGCTCAGCTTTTCTTTTTCTTATGTTGGCATACACATGTTCTCATATTTATGGGATTTTCACCTTGAGACGACATCGATTTGTTGTGACGCGTGTTTCGTAAAAGGCCGGTAAAACGAAAGGCCTTGTTACATAGGGATGATATTAGCTAGTCTTATAAGCATTTTGGGTAGGACACATTATAAGCACTTGCAGATTTTTTCCAAGGACTTCCATCACAAATTGTGGTGCGATTAAATGGCAGACGGTTGTAAATCAAACAAATGGTCAGAGTTAAAAAGAGCATGACAGTTATTTCTTTTTTAAATTATGTGTCTGTGGCTAGATAACAAAAAAGTCTGGTGAAAGTACAAATCACAGTGGCTTAACTAAAATATATTTGAAATATATTTCAGAAGTGGAACAATAAGAACACTGATTCCTAAAGAACACTAAACAGAATAATTAAAATGAGTTTATAATCTGTTTCCTACTCTAATTCCAAATTACAAGCAAATCACCTATGTAACCCTGATACTTTTGACCACTATCCAGCACTGTTTCTATATACATATGTCGTTTGAGAAGTTCCCTGTTTTGAGGATTTCTGATTTATTGCAAATTGAAAAGTGCCAACTGAAACTGCCAAGCCCCATAAATCAGTATTTGGCCCAAAAAGAAAGGCGATGCAATAAGACGCAGCATAAACAAGCGTGGAACGAAACAGCAAAAAGAGAGAAATGCAAACAGGATGAAAAGCGCGTAAATATTAAAAATACTACCACATGCAAAAACGATAGGGCATAAACAACAACAACAACGACCTAGCCTGATGAATGACATAATGGGCGTAGACACGGAAGAAACGAGAAAGAAAGAGACAGGGAGAACGCGGGAAAGGGGTAGTACTAGTGCAAGTAGTTTATGGATTTTTTCTATGCACTTCGTCAACGTCGACGATTACAAACGTTACCACCACGCCTGTCACACATAGTAAACATTGTAGTAAATACGTGTGAAAGAGAAGATCCTATGCCCAGTAAAAGAGATGGGGCTATGCAATAGCTCTTTTGAGAGAGTAGGGGATAGTACGCAGCGAAAGAGGAACCTCCGACAGCTTGACCAAGTTTACACCCGCTATATAAACGGTTAAGGCGTTATATTGTCGGCTAATTGCCGGCCATTTAACAGGTTCAATTATACTAAAATAAAGACAACCAAAAGTGTTCTTAAAATGCTTTCATTGTTTTTAATTTAAAATTTTAAAAATATTGGAAATACTTTAAAACTGGAGAAATTACTTAGAATTCAAATAGGGTTTTAGAAGTCGATTCTAATGGTAATATTAAAATGTATTATCTATTGCTGGGAAAATTCACGATCGATTGTTTGACAATATCTTTAATTGCTAATATTTTGTATTAACATGGCTGTTTGAGTGATGCTAATAACAGTGGTGATTTTAAGAGATGACACAGATAAAACAAACTTAGAAAGTAGATAAGTTACTCGTTTGACTAAAAAAGAAATACTAGGGTACCTGAAACATAATGAAAGCAGACCTTACGCACACAACATGCACACCTACTTATGTATGTATATACATCATTGCTCCGACACACGGGCATAATTTAACACACATGCAGAGTGCTCATGCGACTGACAAAAGTGCGAAATGAAATTGCAATGCAGGCCGAGGTTGGCTGACAGAAAGCTGCGACGACTGAAACCATTCACAGTTAGGCAAACGCACATAACTGTGCATGGCAGAGACACATACAAACACCAATGCACATACATATACATATATATATATTTATATATACAGCCACGCCCTAAGGTGGGTGGCATAAATCAGGCTGAGGAATGGAAATGTGTGTGCAAGTCTGTGATTTACTTGCGCTCTCCTCTCTTTTGCACTCGCCACTTCGCACTCTTCTCGCCCACTATTTGGCAGGTCAATGAACTTGCTCGCTAGGTGGCGCTGAAGTGCAAATGTGCAATTGCGTACAGTTGCCCCCATTGTTGTTTTTGTGACTATTCGAAATACACTGAGAAATAGTTTCTTGCACAAGTTATAGGAAATTTATCTTAAACTTACTCCTACGAACACTATGCCGAATAATAAGTAATAATTTGATTGTAAGATGTCATTTGCGTTTGCTTAAATATAGTCTTTGGTTTCAATTTTTTACTGAGAAATAAATGGGGAAATTCTGTATTTTGTAAGGATGAACGTCCAAATTTAAAAATGTCCTAAATTTAATTAGAACTACACTTTCAATATTTCGCAGCGTGTGAAGATTTAGGCGCGCCCCAGCTGAACTAACCTACATTACGGTGGGTGGGGGTGTTCACTGTATGCAGTACACACCTTGCCCAGACAGCGAGCAGAGAGAAGACTGTACAATTTTCTATATACAATACAATATCGATTCCTTTTCCAGTGGCCGACGAAGAAAAGCGCGCGCCAAACGCAAAAGTTACCCCCGAAAAAAGTTGGGAAACTCTCAGGTCGCTGATAGTATAGAAGCAGTGGGGATAAAGGATAGGAAGATGGGATAGGACGATGGCGCCAACATTTTGTTCGCCTTCTGCTGATGGGAGCCCACACCACTCGCTCAGCTGTGGAAAGTTTTGCATGTGTGTGTGTGTTAGGGATGGTGGGGGTGGGTAATATTTTCCGGGAGGTTTATGATTCCCATGAGTGTTTCATTGCCATTTCATTTCCAGAGTTGTTGGCGTCTGTCTGGCGCCTGGTAGGCAGCTGTTTCACAGCCGATGACGATTCCGAATGGAACGGTCGGTGGTAGAACAACCCAAAAATTACCCTTACCATATGAAATTGGACTTCAGGTTGGCAGTTGCGCACTGGCACTGTTGGCCCGGCAAAATCCGTTTTCTTTTGGGCCCTGATGGCCCTTGTATTTTCCGGACTCAGGGGCGTGGCACCGGGGCGGTGGGTGGAGTTCGTTGGGTGGTGTTGTAGCAGTGCACTAGGCCATTGGCATCTCGCAACCTTTTGCAGATGGAAGCGAAAAACGGGATTGCAGCTGTAGATTTTGATGCGACAACTTCTGGGCCACGCCAACACCCAGTTTGCTGAAAGCAAAATACATACATAGATGGAGCACATATGTGCTATATAACGAGTTATATAACCCCATTTATATAGTTTACTGTGTGTAGCCTGTACTTTCAATTGCATTTCGTAGTAAAAATGCTTGCACTACTACGCTACGCACAAATGCATGAGGAAAATCAGGTGTAAAGTATTCGCTTGTAGCAGCCACAAAATGCAATTAATTAACCCACGCTGTTTGTAATTTGAATTATTTTTATGCTTCAGTGGGTAAATTTAATTCAAAACCGCGCTTTCCTCGTTTCCGGACCTTGTTTACAAAATTATTTAGTATGTTGTAAATAAAATATAACTAAATAAAGTTATTCAATGGGGGAGCGTATGTCAATATCAAGTGTGCATTGAAAGCACGTTAGAGATGGACCGATAAGAAATATAATTAATCTAATCGATAGTCAGGACGATAACTTATCGATAGCAGACACTCCAGACTTTCTCAGAAGAATGCATCAGCGAAGAGAAAGCAGTGACACAAGCAACAGCCTAGCCAAAAGCTTAAGCAAGAAAGCATACATAAGTGCAATGGATCAATTACTTTGTGGGCAGACAGAGCGAGATGGAGATAGGCGATAGTAGATGGTGTGTGTGAGTTGCAAAAATGTCGGTCGGTCGTTGGTCTGTCTCCTTCTCGCTCTTTCCCTCTTCGTCTGGCGATTTTTTTTCTGTTGATTATATGGAATGCCGTCTCGCCGGATTTAATGACTTCGTTGCATCGTAACGGTGTTTTTTCATCAATGACCGAGCCAAGATCTCTGACTGTCGTCATTACAATGTCGACCGCTTTTCTGTCAGTTTACATATGTATGCATGCCTATGTAAGTTCCGTTTGCATTGAATTGCTCGTAATTTACAGTTATTCCTTATGGATGCTTAAACAATGTTGCGAATGCAAAAGATCGATCAAAAAAAGTTGTGAACTAAGCTAACTTCAATTTCCATACTATCATGAGTCAGCAAACAGGTGTGTCTTGGCAAAATCTTAATAAATTTCTGTAGAAATCGCAAAATAATAAATATTACAAAAATCAGTGTACGAGATATAACAACAAATCCAAACAAAAACAAAAGCCAACCGGCATTTGTGCTGCGCAATTTTACGCACACAAATGCAATACGTGTAAGCGCGACTCAGCTGGTCAAGCAAAAGCAACAAACACAGTGAGAAAACAAGGTTAAAGCCGCGCTGACCGGCAGAAAAGCTCGGATCCCAAGAGCTCAGCTTTCCCAATTGCGTCGCAAGCTCTGGTCACAAAGAAATATAGCTTAGCAAAAAAACTCGATATTTTATATTAAATAATATATTAACGCAACCTAGTAAAAAAGGCATTGATCTATGTATATATTTAATATGATCCGTGTTTCGCGCTGACAAAAACTAAGATAAAACGAAGAATGCAATCCGTCGAAATATTACACTTTTCTTATGTATTTGATCAAGTATTACATGCACTCGAAGCAAAACTTACGCTCTTACGCATTAACAAAGGGACCAATTTGAATTCCACTAAAGGTCAATAAAACGCTTAACCCAAAGAATGCCAATGGGGTAAAGCCACGACATGCCACAAGGTTCATAGTTTTTCTTTTTTTTTTGCTGCTACCGGCTAAACTAAGCTCATGGTCAATGAAAGCATTTAATTAACATAAAAAAGGCTAGACACACAAGCACGCGAAAATGACTGAAAGTGTGTTGAAAGAGTTTTGAATTAAGGCAGCAAAAGAGACGGTTTGAGGCCCGGAGAAAGAGAAAGGGCGAGAAGAATGCGGTTGAATTCCAAGAAATATACATAAATAATACAACAAGATGCACGAAAATGAGAGGCAGCTGACCCTCACACACAAATCAGCTGATCGAATTTCACGTCTATAAAATAAAGTAAACGCGGCAAGCGAACGACGACGCCTGCGGCATTGTATTTATTTTTATCAACGGGCGCTCGTGCTGTGTTGTTTACCCAAGACAGCTGTTTTAATTAACCCAAATAGCAACAACAGCAAGCTGGCGCTGCCAGTGAAAATATATAATTAAATTTACATTGCTGAATGATGACGAAGTCTCTGAAGTTGCATAGCTATCGGTTCAGTGGGTGTGGTACTAAAGCTCAAATAAGAGATTCTTTTGTTGTGAAAAAGTGATGTGAAAATGAAAAGTAGTGTTGCAAATTTTAGTTTTTATAATGTAATACTAATAATCATTAAAAAATAACGTGAAATAGATATGACTTGTTAGTTAGCATGGGATTTGATAGATTAAATAAAATAAGTTCAAAGAAACCTTTATGTCCTTATCAATCTCAATATTTTATAACCGCTATAACGATTTCGGTAGTTTTAGCAAAGTTGTTATTACTGCATCCCTGGGCTCGTTACTGACGTTACTTTTTCAATTGCCACGCTACTTTGGCTTTCTTTAATGGCCGTTTTTTATGGCTTTTGCCTTGGATTAACTTAGGGAACATATAAATACGTTAAATACATATATGTATGACTGGGTACAAAGCACATACATACATAGTTGTGTGAGCTCATCCGACGCACGTGTTTGAATTTAATTGGGTTAACGTAAGGAAATAATGCTTTTATTTTCTGCTCATACATATTCAACCGGAGCAGCCTCCTATAACTTGTTGAAAATTTGCTTAAAATGCTTAATAAATTAGCAAACATCAAAAACCAGAAAAATAACTGTGTGTGTACATATCAATTGATACCCAGCTGTTTTGAGCTTGTGGGTGTGTGAAGGTCTTCCCGAATGACCTCGCCCCAGTCTCTTCGGAAATCATTCTTCTTATTATCCCACAGATCCTTATACGTAGTATATATACATATATATATAAATAAGTGTACTGAATACAACATCAGTTAGTATCGTATTTTAAGAAGCTAGAAAAAATAATTTAAGTTTTAATATTTTCACTTATTAATATTCTTCTTAAATTCAGTCGTACATCTTTGAACTGGTAATTCATAGATCGGTATAAGCTATCATTTTCCCATTTTTGATGACGGATATCCTCTTATTCCCACTCTCAAAGCGGCATATCAGCACAGTTTTCACTGAAATTTGAGGAATGAAGGGGAATGTTCATATGAGTGTTTAAAAATAGCCTCGATTTTGTTGCATTTGATTTTACCGCAAAAAACGAGATGTTGTCACCCCGAAAATTCTCTTCTGGGACCCCACACACACCAACACACATGCGTTCTTTGACGTAGCGTGTACATGTGGGAACACATGTTTGGCGCCCAGCAAAAGCAGCTGAGTGTGAGCAGGAGAGAACGAGAGCGCGAGAGTGGGCGTAAGAGCAGCGAGTGCGAGTGAACCGAAGAAAGGTCCCCAAATCTCTGTGGGTGTGGGTGTGGGTGTGCGTGTGCATGTCAGCTATATAGCTCTCATTCTATAAACCATATCTCTCTAGTGCATGTGTGTGTGTGTAATTTCAAATAAAGCCGGTAGAAGTCGCAGCTGTTCTTGGCTATTTCACGCTCACACATTTTTTGCAACAAAGAAAAACAAAAGTTCTCTAGCGGATTTTATGGCTCGTGCAACTCGGGTCGGGTTCCGTTATGCCCAAAAATGTTTGGATGCTAATTTTAGCAGGCTTCCGGCACTAATAAATACGAAATCGTGTTTAATAGTTCGTCAAGAAAAAGGATTAGTTTACATACTGACTATGGTAAAATTAGTACGATCCTTAACATAAATGTAGTCAATAAACAGATACGAACTAGTGTTCATATGGATAAAGAGTTTTTCATTTCATAACTTAGCATTCTTTAGATTTATTCAAATATTTCATTTTTTCAGGCATTTTATTTTTTGCCGTGCATTCGAACACACGATTTCAGCTATCTTCAATTTTGGCGTGTCTGTAGAAAACACCCAAAAATTTGCAAAAAAAAAAAATGTATGTTAGCTGACTTGCTTTGTTTCGCTTCTCATTTTCGTGGCGCTCCACACACACCTGTCATCATCTGCAGGTAAGGAGTCGAACGATAAGCGAGAACGCTACGTTAATTGTTTCTTTTCGCTGACGTGCGACGCAGTTGAACAGAAAGCAAACAAAAAATCAACCGGCAGATGGCAGATAATGGGAATAAACAATAATATCAGGAGCAAATTGGGGTAGAGTTAGATATTAAAATAAAAGGTACAAATGTTAGTTTTAGACCTGACTCAAAGTTTTAGCATTTTTTCTTATCATCGATATATGTGTACATACATATATATGTATGTATGTTACATCGGTGGGTACATCTAAAAAACAGAAAAAATCCCTTTCGTTTGGTTTACTGTTTGCGGAAGATAAAACTTTGTTTTGTGGAAGAAGTATGAATTTCCGATTCCGTGAAATAAACGGTTATCAATAGCATCTAGTTTTATTGCTTACAAATATTTATACTCAAAAAGATGAAATCCCAACGTTGTTTTACCATTTTGTTTGTTTTTAGACGATCCAAACACAACACCAAAGTAGTAAAATTAAATTATTTTCCCTGCTTGTTATTCGTTTTATCAAGGAAAAGAGCCGCGCATAGAAAACATGCGTGCACGCACGTAGGCCAAAAAAACAAAAATATATAACAAAAAAAAAATGAGGGAGAGGTTTGAAAAGTGGGGTGCTGGTGCATTTTCGGTATCAAAAATCAAATACGCATGGGACAGCGAGGCATTGTTTTCCGGCTGTTTTCCTTTGCCTATTTCGAAATCAAGAATATAGTTTTGACATCCAAATTGTAGAACTGGGTGCATTCATTTGTATGTATTCATATATGATGATTTTAAAAACTTTTTATATACGTTTTTTTGATTTAAAAAAATAACCGTAATGTGAACACCACTTTGGATTCTGGAATTCTAGAATTTGTAAAATATGTATATTGTTATTCATTCTTAGTTTATTTACCGCTACGCCCCACACACAGATATGCACCAATACGAAAGCGTAGGCCGCTTTCGAGTGCCAGCTCAGCTGATGACGAATTCCCTCTCGTGCCGGCGGCGTATTTGCTATTTTTATGCATTTCCTTTTATTCAATCAACGAAATTGTAGTGCAAGTTGTAGGGTGTGCTAACAACAACAACAACAAGTCGTCGAAAGCAAGAAACAGACGCGCCATTTATAGAAGTCAGCTGTCAAAAAGAGAGCTAGCACACCTTCCAACCGGGAATAACTGGAAAGCTTGAGAGAGAGCACGTGGGAGAGGCCACAGAAGCAAAAGCTTGGGCCCACATGTTTTTCGCTACGTCTGGTTTCCGTTTCGCGGAACGAACGAATATGAAACGAATACAGAAACCCAACGAAGACCAGGCCGTCTCGCTCTAACGTTATACAATTACCCCTAACTGAAGAAGAAGGAGAGTGAGAGAGCCAGAGCAAGAGAGCGACTCTCTCTAGCAACATTTGTGACGACGACGACGCCGGCGAATATTGAAAAACTTTTCGTATTGGAACTGTTGCTGGCTTCTTGTTGGAAAAAAGTACAGTCACCGCAAAAGCGGCCGTCTGTTGTATATTGTCGCTTTGTTGGTTGGCTTGTGTTCGCTCTGAATTGGATTCTTGTTGGACCCGCCAGTTTGATCGTATTTTTTTCGTCCGCTGTTTTCTTTGCTTTGTTTATGTGGTTTTGCTTTTGACTTTGCCTTTTGTTTACACACACTGATATAAACGGTGGTGGATTTTTCATGCCGGCATTATTTTCCCCCAGCAAAAACAACTATAATTGAGAAGGCAACGACATTTTCTTATTAGCCAAGGCCTCAACTTGCCGGCTAGTAAAAGCGATTGTGTGCGAGTGGGATGGGGATAGAGAACCATATGACGCGGAACGGGTAAAAAGTCCATATAGACAGCATATGATTGTTCCAATTGGATCCAAGACAAGTGCATATGCAAAATAATTTATTTTTTGTAACAAATGATTGCAAATCAAAAGACAAACAATGAATGAAATATATACATATGAAACATATATTCTGCATTAATACTTTGACACATACGACCGTTTTGTCTTCATTTTAAGGTACAACGGCTTATCAGACAAAGCGGCAAAATTAACTGTCGCTTCTTCTTATCTTTCCAATAGTTCCCATGCCTGCAACGATTTCCAATAGACAAGTCAATGAACGACCTTTGTGTCCAACAACAAAAAAGAGCTAGAAAACTTAAATATGCCTTGTGATTTATTCTCGCTTTTGCCGCTGGCTGCTGTTTATTTCTTATAAGATATGCGCGCGACATTGCAGTGCCGCCGTCTGGCGATAGAAATAGATATCGAAAGATATGGCGGGATGGGGAATGCAAGATTGAAAATCGCTTGGGTACGATTACTACTGGAAACAACAATAATAAACCCGAGAAAACTGTACACAACATGCTCTGTCTGAAGCGGGGTAACAACAACAACAACTGCCATCTGTGCAATTGTGTTGGAGAGGGGAAATTACCTACAGATGCGGAGAGAGAACGACAAGAGAGGGAGAGAGAGAGAGCGAGAGCAGCTGTGCGATGCCGGCAGACCAAAGTTGTTGTTGTTTGGCTTGGCCATCTTTTAGTTGTTATTATTGCTTTTTAGTAGTGACCTCCGACAACAAACCGAAATCGAAACAAGTTTTTAAAAACAACAACAAGAAAAAAAGAACTGCATTAAAGCGGAGATTTATGGTCTTTTAATCAAAGTCTGAAGAATGCAAAGGCATTCCTTTGTCATGAGTGTTGCATTTGTAAAAAACTAAAATGAAGGATGTATGCATACATTTTCTCTCTTCCGAATGAAACTTGTGGTTATTCTAATGGTAATGTCAATCACAATTGTTGTTTTGGGTTAAAATTAATTTTATTAATTAATTTCGCATGGGTTTCTATTTGCGTAGAATGTTAATCAAATAAATATGTTTTGTCAATATTTTAAATTTTTTTTGGTAATTTTGAGCCATTAGTGTTTTAAGAAAACGGGCTTGGTCTAACACAGTTTTCATTGCTGCCAGTTTTCATTCTTAGCCAGATTTGCATCATCGATTCCCATTTTCGTTTTTCTTACAACTATTACTTCCCACGCTTTTTTTTGCTTGTCAGTGTTGCAAAAAGTGTAATTTGAAGAGTGCGCACATTTTGAAGGACACCAGTTCCTTAACCCTTTCGTAAGGCAAGCCTGATGTTCTCAGCTTTACTACACTGTTTACTATAAACTTCGCAGAGGTAAACAAAAAGGGCCAGGGGAAAATGCAAAAGCAAAAAGGCAGTCCATTTATGTATGTGTTGTGTGTGGTTGCAATTAAGTCTCCTCTCAGCAATTATGCTTCGCCTCTGTCCTCCTTCTCTTTTCTTGTTTCTTCATTTTCTCCTCTTTCCCCACACTCAAATGCAGATACTCTATGCGTGTGCCTTTCTCAATGACTTTTATTGTGGAGCAAATAGAATGGAAGGTCAAAATAAGGCTTAATAATTTTCCCAACTTAATGATCATACTTGTACGAGATTTATAAACAATAATGTAGATACATTTGATAGAAAGCAGAAATGCAAATGAAAAAGTTAGTTTAAAAAAGCAAGTTAGTTAAATTATTGTAAAACAAACCGAAATGGCAGCCATTGCTTGTACCAAAATTTTACATATGTACATGTACATACATCCTATCATGAAGATTAATCCTTTCGTACTTATTATTTTCAGGCTGCCATCCTGCAACAGACCTTCCAATACATTGTGGAACTGGAGAATCAGAAAACACAGCTGCTGACTCAGAACAGTGAACTGAAGCGACAGGTGGGCGAGCACGAGGCCGGAGGTGGAGGTTCCGGCGAAGGTGGTGGTACCAACTCCGGCGGAAACTACAATGACTCCAATGCCAGCGGGGGCAACTCCACGGCGGTGGCAATCAAGAAGCGCAAGCTGACTGACAACGTGATCAATATCCAGGCGATTAGCGACAGTTCCGACGAAGGCCTAGGCTCGATGTCCCCAGAACCGATGACTCTGCTGACAGCCGGCGGAGCGGCGGCCACCAAACTGAGCAATGCTACCCTTCTGGCGGCCAAGGAGCTCCATGAGTCGAAGAAGCAGTTGGAGAAGGAACGCAGTCTGCGGAGACTCCTCGAGGATGAGCTGCAGATGATCAAGCGGCAGCTGTACAGTGTGGCAACCGCACCGCCCGGAACTGCTGTGGCCGCCGCTTCTGGCGGTAGTAGTGGCGCCTACATTCCACGCGAGGTCATTGAGCACACCGATAACTTTGTGCGCAGCGAGGATTTGGAAGAACTTGGGGGCACTGTCTCTTATGTGGAAATCGATGAAATGACTGGGCAGCAGCAGGTGGTGGTGTGCTCCAGCATCGAGGAACTCGAGGCCGATGCCGCTGCCGAGATCATAACCGAGGATCAGGTGCACGAGGAGGTCATCCTGTCGTCGAACAGCTCGACGGAGTCCGAGAACGAGGTAAACGTGAACGCAATAGCCAAAGCCTATGCCGAAGGATGCACGTCGAGTGCTGCGATGCTGCAGCCAATTTTGCAGGCGGCGATCAAGGCCACGCCCAAGGTGGAGGTGGAACGCATCCACGAGAAGATTGTCAAGGTGAAGGCGGAGAAGCACGATCTGCCATCGATGCAGACCGCAACACACTATCAGCATCCACATCGCCAGAATCTGGAGACCATTGTCCAGGCCATCAGGCATCTGGAGGGCGACCATCTCTTTGCGGACGGCAGTGGGGGCCAAGAGAAGTTTGGCCAGCAGCAGAATCTCCAACAGCATCACCACCAAATGTCTGGAGTGCACCACCAGCAGCTGCAACACCATCGTCTGGCGCAAGATGCCCCGCTGGCCCTTACCACCACGGGCAAGCAGCATGCTGCGCTGGCGGAGCTGCGACCCTTCCTTCAACTAAAGAGCGGCGGCAACAAGCAGGTCATCATTACGGCCAAGACGGCCAAGGATGCCGGCGGATTGGTCTCCACAAGCAGCAACAGTACCGCGGTCACGCCGACGGCGATCTTCAAGGTGCAAACAACGGGCGGTCATGGAAGCGGCAGCCATTTGCCAGCGGGCTCCTCGACGGGCGCCATAATAACTGGGAGCAATGGCAGCGGTGGCGCCCAGCAGCTGACCATCAGCGGTGGCAGCGGTGGCGCCCAGCAGCTGACCATCACCACATCCTTGAAGCAGTGCCGACCGGGCGTGATAGTGGCTAAGCAGTTGCCGTCGTCCTGATTCAATGGCCCCAAAACGGGAGCGGGATCGGGCAATAATGGAGCTGGAGTAAAAGCAGGAGGAAGATGTGGCGCCCAGCGTGGGGCAGGAGCTGTAACTGGAGCACGAGCTAGTATTAAAATCGCTCGCCAGGACACAACAACCACACCGACAAAAGCAACCGCAACCACTCAACAACAATTTACTAAGCAAAATCATTTTGCTGCCTCCAGGCAACGTAACAGTAACAGTAAGAATAGTAACCTTATTGTAAGCAGTAAAAATAGTAGCATCGTCAGCAGCAGCCACAGAAATATTAAAGAGACTGTTACCAAACAGAGGCAGAGGCAAAAGAATGTAAATTAGTAAGAGTTTAACGAAGCAAACAACAAACCAAGCATGATATACCAAGCAGACCTAAACAAATTTTGTATTTTTGGGATAATTATGATTTAATTTCTAAACTAAACCAGACCTCCTTTTCCAAGCTTCAATCGCCAACAAACCACAATACATACATACAGCCACTGTAATTAAATGCAAAGAGTAAAATACAAATACCATTTGTTCATTTATTGGTTAAGAATCTAGAATTAACTAAGGAAACGTAACATACAACTGAGCAATTGATTTTGAACAACATAATAGAGCAGCAGGCAACAGCATAACGACAAAAAACGAAACCGAAACAAAACAGAGTACAAAAGAAAAAAGAACGCAAATAGACATACAATTTATGAATTTTTGTTTGGTTATTTTTTATGAATTGCATGCATTGGAAAAGTGCGAAAAAAATAGAACGTTGAGAGATGCCGAAATTGTTTAAGCAAGTTTAATTGATGATTCCTTGAACTCTATAAACACCATCGCATTAATTTTTACCTTTTTTTAAATTATTTTTTCTTATCTTTAATTTTAACGTTTATAGGCGTACATTATATACTTTGAATGGAACTTATTGAGTTATTGTTGATATATTTGTGTAAAAATTTTTAAGTCTAATTATATAAGCGATTGATGAGCGTAGGTGGTAAACATAAAAAAAGCAAAAAGAAAACAACAAAAACGAAAACAAAAAAATTATAACATTCTAAAGGAAAAGATAAAAAATGCAAAACGAAAAACAAAAAACAAAATTTAAAGCAAGTGAAAATCGTTTATTATATAAACTATTATATAAATATATATATAAATATAAATTATATACAAATTACGCATACCTACCACAACATATATAAATAATACATGCAGCGTACATACGAACATAAGTAACGGAACATTACATAATATTACTACTAAACTACCATAAACAAATACTTTGCATACATATTTAATATGCTTTAGTAACATAAGTACGACAGGTTCAGAGAGTTTGACCAGGAATCCCTCGATCCCATTTACCCCCACCCCCAACACCCCTTTTCAACAAAAGAATGCGCACGTGTGAGCTAGAGGCCAATGCTGCAGCTGTCCCCCTTCGCCAAGCTGCGTCGGCGCTGTGCAATTTCAGTTTCTTCTTAACTTTATTCAACACGTCTCATAGCTGCCAGCTAGGACACTAAGTGTCCCTGCTCGGGCACCACTGTAGAGACCCGATTCGAATTAAAGAAGCTTTTCTTCGCGCAGCGTTGTCGCGGCTGGGCGTCCCGCATTTCCCCACAAGGAGAGAGACTATGAGAATGATGAAGGATACAGCCAATGCATGTAGGCAGCTACATTTTGTCAACCAGGCCTGCTCGCCCACTCGTCCGCATTCGAAATATTTTATTAAGGAAAACTTATGCAGGCCGTTCATAGTTAAAGGAAAATAAACCGTGAAGAATATATAAGCCAGATCATTCGAAAACAAACACATATTACTACATACATTCATGCTCTATGAAAACAAAAAATTATGTCAAATAAATGGTTTTTCCTTTTTCCCTCAACAAAACAATACATTTTTATTTTGGCGGTTTTTTGTATGGGTTGTATGGGGTTATGTTTCAAAGGCTTCTTGCAAAAGTTTAAGGTGGTCTTTCGAAGGCGTCTTTTCGCTTTAAATAATAATCATATCATCTTACATCACTAGCTTTTGTTAAAACTATACACCATTATAAGCTATAATTGCTCCTCCTCGATTTGCAAATCTGTTGAGAAGACATACATGTCCATACGTCTGGCAAAGAGCACTTCCTGTCGCTTGGGATGAGTGGCTAAAGAGTGGACGACGCCGCTATTATCACCTGTCGGATATGAGAAAAAAATAAAAAGTTCATATAAAGTTAATAACAAAGTTAAACAAGGACTTTACTTATGCGAATGCGCTGCAGTATTTTTCCTTCGAGCAGGTCGTACACAAAGGCGTCTCCATCGCTAGAGCCCGTGACTATATGTGCATCGTTCGACAGTATTCCACACTCGATGTGGTAGTCATCGCCGCGATGGCCCCTGTACTCGAAAAGTAATCCCCCAGTCTCACAGTCCAGCAGTCGCACCACACTGTCCTGACAACCGGCCACCAGACATTGCTCATCGCGCGTCTGCGCCAGATAAGTGATTGGTTCACCAACCTTATCGCAGGTTAGTTCGCCCACTCGAATATCGTAGGTCCTAACACATCCGTCCAAAGAGGCGGCGTAGATCCGATTCTCATTAGTTGCCACAGTGGTGATGCAGTCGCGGGCCTCCTTCATCACCTGAACGGGATCCAGGCGACGCGTTCGAATATCCCAGCACATCACGGCATTATCCCGACCCCCGGAAATAGCAATGGAGGAGTCTTCGTTGAAGCAGACGCACTTTACACCGCCGGCGTGGCTGCGTAGGCGTCTAACTGGAGCTCCTAAATTGGACAGCACACTAGCAATGATTAGTGCTCTTTGAAATTGAGTTAAAAAATGCTTAAAGCTCACCTGTGGACACATCCCAGTAGATTATGCTCTTGTCCAAGCTAGCGGAAACAATATAGCTACTATCACAGCTTCCCTGCAAAATGCCGAGGTAGATTTCTGAGCATTTTAGGTAAATAATTTATAAAACTATACCGCCGCATCCGTGACTTCATCCGCATGACCACCATAAGTCTTAAGAAGTAATCCTGATACCGGATTCCACAGCTTTATCTTCTTGTCAGATCCACAGCTCAAGCAATAGGTGCCGTCAACTGAAAATTAATATAAGTTCAAATAGTATAATCAGGCGCCGGACTCCACTCACCATTATAGCGCACAGCTCGTACTGCTCCTTGCTTGCAGTCAACTGTGGTTTTTACATTAAAGTTCTCGAATTCCGGCATATTTTTATAAACAAGAAAAATATAAACAAACGAGAAGTGTGACCAGATGTAATAAATAGGAAATCATTCTTGTTAAATTTTTTAAATGGAAAAAATGTTATGGTAATAATAATTGTAAAATCGTTTTAATATTCTAACTAGCATACTAATTAATTTGTTGTTGTTTCGTTGTACCACTATGTTAGACTAATCCCCCAATGATGGTCCATTTTAAATATATTGATTTACAAAACTTTTTTATTAAGATGGCCGAGCATTTTAAATTACACAAATGCACAACATTTTATAGCTTTCTGACATTATCATTTAAACAGCCATGCAAATACCTCAAACAATTAAACAAACAATTTAAATTCAAACGAAAGCGCGCTGTTTATATATGGCGCAGTGGTGAGTTCGAAGGTGGTGAGTTTGTAGGGGTAGAATGGGGAATTGATAAAGGCGCCAATAAAGTTGACCGGCAAAAGCGAAACGAACAAGTGGCCAGAAGCAGAAAAACGCCAAGGATTTGGCAATCAAAATCAGTACGCACACTGGAACCCAAAGTCTGGGCATCCCAATAGTAACGTATAGCGCAAATTTATCCGGGTAAGAACAATTCAGAAAATCCAGCTGATTCTGGCGGTTTACAGCTGATGGGAAAACTTTGTTTTTTAACTCGTAGATGGCCAGCAAGCGGCTGATGCTCGATGTGGAGGAAGAAGATGAGGAGAGTGGAGCGTGTGGTCAGGAGAATTTAGATCCCCATGATGCTGATGTGGAATACCAGGCCAAGAGACGCAAGTCAGCCTTGCAGGAGACTCCTCTGCAAAGGATGCTCAAGCGACATGTTCTCGCCAGCGCCATTCTATCGCCCATCACCGAATTATCGCAGAATATGCAGGGAGCCCGCCTGGAAGGCACTCCCAAGTCCACCCAGAGAATTCCAACCACCAGGAGCCTAAATACCTTTAATAGCCTGTCCTCGCGAACCCTCAGCAGCTTCAGTAGCTCTTGCTCGAGTTACGAGTCGGGCAACTCCCTGGATGATGAGTATATGGCCATGTTCGAAATGGAATCAGCCGAGAATAACAATCTTGAGTTGCCCGATGACCTGGAAGTCCTCCTCAGCGGACAGCTGAAGACTGAAAGCAATTTAGAGGAGTCGTCCAACAAAAAAGGTTCTCTGCGTCGCTGCTTAAGCATGTATCCCAATGAACAAACAGAGGACCCAATTCAAACACAGGATCAGGAGAGCAACATGCCCGTCAAGAAGCTGCAACGGAAAACCCTGTCAATGAACGACGCCGAGATCATGAGCGCACTGGGTGATGAACCAGAGTTAATCGGAGATCTCAGCAAGCCATGTACACTGCCCTGTTTGGTGACAGGCATAAGGCATCGTGATCTAAAGACCATCTCCAGCGACACGTTGGCCAGACTGATTCAGGGCGAGTTTAATGATCAATTGGGAAGCCAGGGCGGCTACGAGATCATAGACTGCCGATATCCTTACGAATTCCTTGGCGGGCACATACAAGGGGCTAAGAATTTGTACACACGTGGACAGATACAGGAGTCGTTTCCCACGCTGACCTCCAATCAGGAAGATCGTCGCATCTATGTGTTCCACTGTGAGTTCTCTTCGGAACGGGGTCCCAAGCTATTGCGCTTCCTGCGAAGCAACGACAGAAGTCAACATGCCCATAACTACCCGGCACTGGACTATCCTGAACTTTATATCCTGCACAATGGCTACAAGGAGTTCTTCGGCCTCTACTCGCAGCTGTGCCAGCCCAGCCAATACGTGCCAATGCTGGCCCCGGCGCACAATGATGAGTTCCGGTATTTTCGGGCCAAGACCAAATCCTGGCAATGTGGCGAGGGCGGAGACAGTGGGATCGGCGGTGGAGGCTCTCGGGGCCTCCGTAAGTCACGTTCTCGACTACTCTACGCCGAGTGAAGTTTTCTGGCTATAGATATAATTCTCGAACCGATACGCCTGCCTTAAGCTCACAGAGATCTCAATGAGAACGATGGCTGCTCACTCTTACTCATAGAATATTTTGTATTATTTAAGGACGCAAATTTTTAAGTTCATTTCTTGTTGCGTTGTTCAAATGTTGTGAAAGCACTTTAGATTTATTTAGTTCCTGATTTTGGATTATGTTCCGCGTTGTGTGAACACGAAGACCAAAACAGTTCCACCAAATATGGGAACAAGAACAGAAATTGGATAAATGTTCTCTAGTCAGTGAATGTGAAAGTTTCAAAATTAATTATAGTTTATTTTTGTGTTCGGCATTTAAAAGTTAACTTAAGAAAGCATTTCGTGTTTAATTTTAGTGTTAATAAACCAAATCGATTTAATTATGTAAAAAAAATGTATTAAATCTTTAAGCATAATAATCTAACTAACTTCTTGCTTTAATAACTCCAAAGAATAATGTTTATGTATAAATACAAACTATGGTGAAACTATTTATTGGATTCCACCTATATCGGTCAACTTTTATTATAAGTATCAAAAAACATGCATTTAATTTACAATTTCAAAGTTGGATGATAAACAATTTTTTAATAAAACTGAAGATTATTTTAAATTAGATGACAAGTGGTAGTGAAGAAAAATAGTCCCTAATAATTAAATTTATATTTTATATATATTACAGATGTTCAAATGCTTTAAACTATTTAAGAAATATGAAGAGAATAAATAATTTGTTACCCATCAATAATAAAAAGGACTAATATTTTACGGAACAGTTATAAAAGAGGCTTATTTTATTCATTTTCGATTAACAATTTCTGACATTTTTTGCTTTCAGAGATTCAGACCAGAATAGGTGCTTTAGTACATGAGGAGAGTATGTTTTTTTGTGAAGTAATGTTTCGTCAAAAAGGCATCGAACTTCTGTTTGGTTATGTATAAAGACCTAGAGTCATCAACCACTAATTCTCTGATGCGGTACTAATCATCATTTGAAGTGGCTTCAAAGGGAGCTTTGCAACCGGCCTTTTCGTAAAACTCCAATGGCAGGGGATCCTCGTAGTCGTAATAGTCGGAATCACGGGCGCAACTGGGACCCAGTTCCATTTTTACCATCTTCTCGCGCCAAAAGTCGAGAAGCTCTTTGGTTAGAACCTCATCCCTCAGCTTGAAAATCCAATCGTTGTAGTCATCCGGACCATAGAATCCAGCATCACCCTTGTACTCCTGCAACAACTCGGCTGCCTTGTTCTGATCCTCCGCCGAGGGTGTGCCATCGAAGAGAAGCTTCCAGATGATCTCCCTGGCGGCTGCCGCTATCTTATTCACGCTGGCCTGGTGAATGCTGTCCGGAACGATGACTTTGGCCAGGACAAAGCGCTTCATTAGCGAGCGGTATTCTTCGAGAGGATTTTCCTTTGTCAGGGCGGCCTCAAATTCACCGGACCGGGCGGCGGCATCATCGGCACTCAGTTCACCCGGTGTGGTGGACACCGCTGCCTCATCCTGATTCAGTGAAGCCTGCTCTTCTTGTGCAGCGCGCACTTTTAAGCTGGCTGCGAATGGAGCCGTACATCCGGCGTGGGCGTAGAACTCTAATGGCGGGGTGTCGTCGCTGTCAAAGAGATCACAGTCGCGTGACCAACAAGGACCCAATTGCTTTTTCACCAGGACATCACGCCAAAAGTCAAGGAGCTCCCTCTTCAGAACCTCATCCCTCAGCTTGACAATCCACTCGTTGTAGGGCATCGGGTCGTAGAAGCAGGCGTCACCACGGTATTCCTCCAGCAATTGGCTGGCCTTCTCTGTGTTTAATTGCGAGGTACCGGCATCGTCGAATATCAGTCGCCAAATGACGTCACGCGCCGATGCAGCCGTTCGATCGAAATTCTCCTTGGTGACATCATCATCCACGATTTCGTCTACCTGCACGCGTGTTTCGATGAGTTTTTGGTAATCCTTCACGGGATCCACCAAGCCAATGGTATAATCATTCTGTCGAGGTAATGATTGTTATCATTAGTAAACTATTTTGTTTATTTTTTATATGTTTGTAGTTCCCCTTAAATACCTGTGCTACTTTCTCGGCGGTTGCCATTTTGTCGGATTGTGTGTCCTCGGCCTTTCGCTTGGACATTCCCCTCTGGATAATTCCCTGATTTAAGGTTCTTCGAAGTAATGCGTTTAAAATCGTTGGGATATGATCGTCACTTTTGTTGGCAAGAGATAATATGACTAATTCAGATCGCCGCTTGCTTTTGCGATACTGTATTAATAGTAGGGTAGCTCTTTTCTGTAGAGACCATTTTATTTGGGATATTCTGGGAAGGAGCAGGATTGGAATCAAGACAGGGGAACCTATCATACGAATAATTAAATAAAACATGTGATCAATTAGCATTTTTTTTATAAGTTAGTCGGTGTTTAATTGAAAAATATAAGCTTTTGCAAAATAATTTTCGCTTTTATATATAATATAATATATAATATGTGATATATGTAACTTTCATTAAGACCTCTACCATTTTTGATGAAAATACATCATTTGTTTTTGAAAAACAATTTCAAAATAAATTATTAAAAAATATCGATTGTGACCACAATCGATTGTTAAAGCGAGTAAGGTAAGGGTATTAAAATACTAAATAGCATACAAAACTATCGGCCCTGTCGAATATTTGAGAGTATATAATCACCATCGGTGACTACTAACACAAACGTCTGAATCGTTCGCTACGCCTACTTCGATTGCAAGTACTTTGCACTTGGAAATCAGAAGAAAAATTGTGCAATCCGTGCTGGAAACTACAGATATTATTTTCGGCAGATTAATTCAAGTTAAATTGTTTCATTTTATACCGTTGGTTCCGCCCAGCGCTGACCGTGTGTGTGTGCGTGTGACAGAGACAAAGAAATTTGAGGTTAAGCTGCAGACGAATTTCGCGTTAATGTCGCCGAACAACCAACGTTTGCTAATTTTATTCCATATAAAACACTTAAACTAAATATACAGTCAATTTACAGTTGCAGTAAGAGCAATAGTTGTGTCGTGAAAGAAACACACACAAGGCAATTGCATTCGTGGAAATCGTGTCGGTGAGAGTCTCGCGTTGTGTCAGTGTGTGCGTGTGGACGTGAATTCAATTTTCTCGTGCACGAAAAGCAACGAAAAAGCTTCAAAAGTTATACTCAAATGTGTATGGCAATTGTGGTAAGTGTTGGAGGGGATCGGCTAAAACCGCAAGTATTTAAATAATACATTTTTATTGCATAAATTGTTCCGAATGACAACGAAAACTCACACAAAGGCTTACCCACCAAGTATGTGAGCTTGTGTGCGTTGGCATTTACATTCAATTTTTTCGGTTTAACTTTTTCTAACTGGGTTTTGCGTTTTTTATTTGTATTCTATTGTTTGTAGAATTTGTATAGCTATATATTTTTAAATTTTACAAACAATATACATTTGTATTTGTCTGTGCAAATACTATAAACAATTAAAGAAAGTATCAGTTTGGGAGATTGGAAAAAGACAAAAAAACAATATATAATATATCTCACCATCTTGTAAAAGAAACATAAATTTATAAACGAAATTTAAAAAAAAAAAAATTAAGGAATTTTAATAAGTACTGATTATATGATCTTTTCAAATGCATTATTCGAAATACCAATAATACCTTGTAATTGATATAAAAAATATTCTTTTTTTCGCAATCAAAGTTGTAAATGAAGAAATTCTGCTGCGTTTACATACATAACAAGTTAAGTACAGCAATGTCCTAATTGTTATCATACAGAGCAATCATATACTTCAATAAATAGGTAACTTTACGCATTTTACTTTCATTTGACCCAGTCACCTGGTTAACTGCCCCCGCTAGTTGAAAGTAGATGTCAGCTGACCCAGTTTTATCATCCGAATGGAACTAGGACGGGACAAAAACTATTTTGTACTGCGCCGGTAAAGTTTACTTCTCCTTTTTGGCAGTTTTTATCGTCTTTATACGTCATTTGCAGGGTCCATCCACGTATATTTATCTAATATCTAATCTGTTGAAGACATTTCAGGCAGATTTATATCATATCAAAGCGGGAGAGCAAACAGTAAACAAAAGACTTGGCCGAGAGAAATGGTTTTTGAACGGAATAGCCAAATCAGTTGGCATTTTATACTGAGCATATGTGGACGTAGCAAAATAGAAGTGAAAAAGATTGCCTTCCTTCATAGCTTTTAATTTTACAATCAGTTACTCAACAAGGTTTGGCTGTGATTTGCTGTTATCTCGAGTTTTCGCATTTTTCTACCTGTGTTTATCTTGATCGCACTGTTTGCTAATCGATATCAGCGATTTGCGTCAATTGGAATTGAACGAATAAAACAGAACTGAAACTGGCCCACACGCACACAGGAATTCAACTTATTTTTTCCAACCGGTGGTTGAAAATCCTAACGATATCCATTTTTCAACCAGTTCTCTTGTTAGATTTATTGTGCTCTCCGTTTTATTTCCGTTTGGGGTCTCTTGTCCTTGAACAAGTTCAATGATATTGCTCCGTCCCGACAATACAAACAAAAAAAAGAAGCTCATTCATTTCATTCTCTCTTTTTTATTTATCCGTGATAAACAAGAGCGAGCAGATAAGAGTATTAAACAGGGGAACATTTTAAAAATCCGGTTTGGGTTTATCAAAAGTATACCAAACGAAGTTACATTGCATATACGAAAAGAAGTCATCACTTGACACACTGTTTACAAATCCCCAATTAGTTAGTAGAGTAGGGTTTTTTTAATCATATATACATACCATTTTCGAGACTGAATACCTATCTAACAGTGCATAAAATATAATTTTCTTATCAAGAGTACGAGTACCTCAACTGAGGCTAGAGATTACGTATACGCTTCTTGGTTATTTTGTATTCCAGCTGTTTTTATTTTGTGGTCTGGGTTTATCTGCTTTCCACCAGTTCTCAAATATTCCATATTCCCACGCACACAATCGAACGCCGATTGAATTCCTTGAAATGTGTAGCAATACGTTCGAACATTGAAGTGCCTCCAGCAATTTGTTTGAGGTCATTTTGATTTAGTTCAATTTATTGGGTCTCGGAACATCTTGAATGAAGCGCAGCTTGAATTCTTCTGCTGGCCAATTAAATACACTTGCACTTAAGAACTCGTTAATTAGAAATTGAGAAATAGTATGAGAGTTGGGAACTTTCAGACTTCTTTTCGCGGTTATATATCATTGTGCTGTATTTTTACTGCTGTCACGTTTTGGCAGCTTGTGTGCAGAATTTCACCAATACATGTCATATCCAAAAATAGACCAAAAAGCAAACAACAAAGCATGCAATACGATTTACAAACGTCAGTGGGCGGTGGAGGGTGGTAGATTGGTGGAAAAAGGGGAAATGTCACCGCTCACACACCACCGACCACCCCGGGTTCTAAATATAGTGCGATAAATGCGGCGCTGTTTGTCCCCAATAGTTTTGGCCTGCCCTTGGTTATGGCACAGTATCCAAAACTAACTAGTAAAATGGCAATTTGCTGCTGTATTCCTCGTTTATAAATCAGCCTTGAAGGACCTGCAATTTGTGACAGAAGACATGCAATTGATAATTGCAATAACAAGACAAGATTGTTTATTTCACTTTTGGTTGCATTTTATCAAAGCCAAACAACAACAGCTGTTTTCCGATTAAAAGACGTTGATGACGCATGAGAAGCCGCCGTCTGGTGCGTCACGAAAAACAGCTCGACCACTTGGCAACTAAAAGGCGGTTTGAGATCCTAGTTTCCCCCGTGGCTGCCACTTCCTGCTCATCTCCTCTTGGGCGCTGCACTCAGGAAGCCTCGGGGCGAACTCAAAATTTCCATTATGGCGAAATAAGGAAATCGGGGACTGGGAGAATGGACATTGCCACTCCTCTATTAGTAATCGTAAAATCAATAACTCGAGCTTGTTCTCAGTCTCATTTCGACTCGCTCGCGGTGCACGAAGCAAAGCAATTGGGCTCTGTTTTTTTGCTATTTGTTTGACTTGGGCTCCTAATAGCAGTACTTGCTAGATCTAAAAGCGTGCCGCGAATATCTAAGGTGAACAAATCTTAGCCAAGGCTAATAATGGGTTCGTTCTGGTTATGGAAGTGCTAAAAAAGGTTCCCTTCCATAAGGCAATCTTCATTGATAATAAATTTATTTTAAGATACATGGGATGCATTACATATAATGATCATTAAATCATTTATAATTATTCCTAAGATTCCTTTAAGACTGCAGTGGTCGATGCGCACACTTTGGTTTTTGTTTAGTCTAGTAGTTTTCTGTAGTGTCTAATATTTGGAAAAATAAGAGTATTTGTATATAGGCGGCCAAATCAATTTAATGTGTTTGTAGTGTCTGCGTTGTGTCTGGTTTTTTCGGCACGTCTCCGGTTTTATTGACACCTGCAGACAGCATTAGCTTAGTAAGTTGAAGCTTGAATGGCAGTTACCCTCATCACATTTCCCGACTGTTAGTCATTTTCAATTTGTTTACAACCTTTTATGCTGCTTTTGCAAGAAAGCGTTTACTCGCGAAATTCGGCTAGGCTGGTTTGCCAGGATTGCAGTCGTAGTCTAAATAAAAACCTGAAAGCCACCAGAAAAGAAGGGAACTGAAGGGAATCGAAGTACTTTGAACCCCGAATCCAAACTCAGACACAACGGCATTCAATGTGCTTTCTTTCTTACCTTCAGATTTCATCGGTTCCTTGTTCTTTGTTTCCTCTTGTCTGGCCCTCTGTCTAAGTTGTCTGCTCCTGTTTGGGGAAAGTCCAATCAACTTTCCGCTCAGACAAAACCATCTGCTAACTCGCAGGGGATAAGAGAAAAAAAATATTTGGCAAATATACAATAGTGGGTAAAGAAGGGATATCTTTATGTTGATCTACATTTATGAATAGATGAGAATTAAATGTTTGATTTCCCTAAAGAGGATAAAATGTATTACCACAATGGAAAAATGTATTTAAAAATCTGTGTATGTAGCGCAGAGCATTCAAGTGGAACAGATACGTAGTTACATATGTATATAACAAGTAACAATAAAGCAGCAATTTGGTATTAGTGTCGTCATGCCATTTGCCTACATCTTGATTATATTCAACTGGTTTAAACGTAAGACTAATTTCATATTAAGTTACACGTTTGTGTGCGCTGTAGCCTTCATTAACTGTACATATTATAAACCGCATTTAGCTTTGTTTATTGCCCTTAAATAACGACTGACCTTGGCATCCCGTAAAAGTGATATTCTGCCTGCGAAACTGTTCTTAGCTGTTTTTTTTTTTTACCTTTAAAAGTCAGGTAGCCAGGCTGAAAGAAATTATATTATATTTTTAATCTTATTAAAAATTATTTATTACCCCATTTATAAGGCGATACCGGAGAAATAAGTGTCTATTATTTGAGTATCCTACGGATTTTAAGTCTATATCAAGTGTTTGTTAGGTAATGTTAATATTATTTGGGTTTCTTCAAAAATATGTTCTGAGATACAGATACATATATTCAAACATATAAGTTAACCGTTTATTTTTGAAACCTAAAGAGCTCTTTATTACACAGACGAAGGGCAAGAAATAAAAAGGTAAGATCTATATTTAAATAGGACAGAACACAAAAATAAATTGGTTGCCTTTATTTTATTTTGTAAATCGGAATGTTTTCCAAAAGTAAACCATCCAAATTTTAAAATTATGGAACCTTATGGTTTTTTAATCATAACTACCTCACTACTACGCCAGAACTAAATCATTAATGGGCCGAATAAAATTTCTTAATTTAAACGTTTTTAGTAAGCGAAAGATTAGACTTTTTACGGGCCACTGAGCTTTTTGTATATTATGTACAGTAGAATAAAGAAATTAACAGAGCAGTTTGTTTCTATTTTTCCTGCCTCTATTGTTTTTGCACAACAGACCTTTTAAAGTGCTTTAAATATTCAGCAGACTGTAAGTTATTTGTTTGTTGGAGTAGGGGGTGGAGGGGCAGAAAGCAAACCTCTCTGCGTGAGCAATTGGAGAGATATGCGTCACGACTCTCTCCGCTCTCTCCGGCAATGGAGACTTACTGCCGGACGGAGCGGTCTTTTCCGTGGCGTAAAATGGGCGGCGAAGAGTTGACAATCGTCAGTCGATAGCAAAACATGAGAGAGTGCTCATCGCGCAACAATACACGTCTACTTAGTGTGGTAATCGTAATCGATCAACGTCTCAGAATCGACACTTGTCGATATTTAATCGAGATCCTATCTCGCCGCATAACAGGCGATTAACGATAGGTAATTACAATTTATCAGCTGGCAAGACTGGAAGTGGAAGAGAAAACTCTCCGACCCGCGGACAAAATCGATTATTGTCTTCCGGCAAACACCTGTCGATATCTAATCGGGAATCCATATCACCGCTTTACAAACCCTGTGGTAATCAGCAACTAATCGCTGTATTTGCTTAGATGCATAGGGAATTTCCTATGTACATATAGATATTTACATATAGATTTGCTTGTGTGACTTTTTAATTTCGCCAAGACGCAAAACAAAAAATACATTGCATAAGTCACAAGTAAAAACAGACTGGGAAATATAGCATCAACAAAAAGTGTTGTTGCTCAACGTGTCATGAGGTAAACACACAGACTGAGAAATCTAGAATGTACTGGTCTATACTAGGTGCATGTTGAGAAGAAGTGAAAGTTTTCAGTTCTATTAACCAAATTTTTCCTTTATATATATTTTGTTTTTTGCACCCGCTTTTTAATTAGTTTCACGCGTTTCAATATCACTAGCTATTTCACAATGGATTCCCCAATACATACCATAATCTAAATGCCTTTCCCAGAAGGAGCTGGCCAATATTCAAGAGAAATATTCGCCTACTTTAGGCAAAAGTGCAAAAATAAACACAGGTCGCACTGGGGCCATAGAAAATGGAATATTTGCTTAAAGAGTTATCGCGTTGTGTAGATATACGCGTATATATGCGAAATACATATTATACAATCATTGTTCTGCTTCGGTCTTTATTTGTGAACTCATTTTATACATATGCTTTTCACGATCCTCAGCGGAATATAAATAATGTAAACGGTCGTGGAAATGAGCAGACTTTATCTTGGATCACTTTTTGGGAATATTTTTAATAATTTTTGAGACAGCAGACGACCAATACACTTAAAATCCACTTGATTTTCCTTGCGTTTGTTGTCTTGTTTTCGCAGAATAAATTTCAGTTGATTAAAGCGGGGGGTTATTTTTTTTTTAATATTTTTAAAATGGGTATTTTGGTTGCCAATAAATTATTACCTTTTATGTTTTTACGGGACCACATTATAAGATGTGCGTTACGTACAACGTGAGCTCTAACTCTACAATTATTTCAATTGTATTACAGCAGTTTTGTTATACCCGTTACTCGTAGAGTAATAGGGTATACTAGATTCGTTGAAAAGTATGTAACAGGCTGAAGGAAGCGTTTCCGACCATATAAAGTATATATATTCTTGATCAGGATCAATAGCCGAGTCGATCTGGCCATGTCCGTCTGTCCGTCTGTCTGTCCGTATGAACGTCGAGATCTCAGGAACTACAAAAGGTAGAAAGTTGAGATTAAGCATACAGACTCCAGAGACATAGACGCAGCGCAAGTTTGTCGATTCATGTTGCCACGCCCACTATAACGCCCACAAAACTGTCACGCACACACTTTAAAAAAAAGTGTTGATATTTTTTCATTTTTTTTTTATTAGTTTGTTAAAAATCAATTGATTTGCAACAAAATTTTTTTGCCACGCCCAAAGCTCCCACGGCCACACTTTTGAAAAATGTTTTGATATTTTTTCACATTTTTGTTAGTCTTGTATATATCGTTCGATTTGCCTAAAATCTGTTTGCCACTCCCACTCTTACGCCCACAAACCACCAAAAACTGTATGTGCTGAAGATTTCTCCTTCGCACTTCGAATAGCTGAGTAACAGGTATCAGATAGTCGGGGAACTCGACTATAGCGTTCTCTCTTGTTTTAAATTATCTTTTCACGGTTTGCATTTCCATGCCCTTTTTTGGAAGAGACTTGCAAACAATTTGTTGTAAACAATGAGAAATTATTTCTCACAAAAAGCTTTCAGCTGGAATTGTTTTCAAGCGGTCTGTTGAATAGTTGGTTGCAAATAATCTAATATTATAAAAATCTAATAAATTTATACAAATATATTTCTAGCTTTGTTGTCAATTTTCATTTCATTTAAATGGTATACCGAATGTTGTCTTAACATTTTATTTCTTATTGCAGTTGGTTAGACCTGTTCCCACATCTATGGAGTTTCATCTAGACAGTGCAGAATACTGCCAGGCACAGCACAAATAAAAAGTGAGTATGGATTATTTTCGCAGTATATGGACTTTTTGCTTAATTAATTAGCTCAAGTGGGCACGAGCGGTACAGTGGGTGGCAATGAAAAGGTCACTTGACTTACTGCGAACAAAGCACTGTGACCTTTCTGGACAATTGGCTTGACCCGCCCCGAAGAACATCGCGGACAAGAGTGTCGTGCGCGCCGAAACTGGCGAATGTCTCAATTATTTCATTGCGTGTAATTGAGCTAAATTGTTTTTTAGTTTCCCACGAATTGTTTTCAATTAAATGAACAATGGGAGTCGCAAGAAAGAAGCTAAAACCGACTTGCACCAGATTTGTCTGGAATTCAACTCATTCTAGTCTCACTCTTTGCAGGTAAGCAATCCTACAAAAAGGCGGAGAAAGCCTGTGTGAACACGGAAGTCGACATCAATACGTGGTGTGGATACGATCAGCATTATACCGTATACGGATCAGCTGACATCGCGACAGCAGCGGCCCAATTAGCCAAAGACTGTCAATCTATGAGAGAGAACGAAGAAAACTAAATTTAAAGCATCGCGGTGATCACAACTAATATCACAGCAAGGAAATATTTAAATTTTTATCAACGAAACCTAGAAAAAGTTGTAATATTTTCGAAAACAAAACGGAAACTGAGCCCAAATCATTTTTGTTAGCTTAAAATACGTGTGACACTTACGGGGAACCCTTTTTCAGTCAAAGAAAATTGATTGATTTTCTTTGTGATAGCAGAAAAATCCATAATTGTACTTAATTGAAACAAGAACTAATTTTACTTAAACGATACTTAATCTAGGTTTGTGTTTTGGTGTAAAACATTTAAGATACGATACGAAAAGAGTTAATTATATTTATATTTATTTTTTATACAAAACTTTAACTTGAACAAGATTCAATTGTAAGCCTCTAACACGCTGAATTTTTAATCTAGAAATCAAACTACTTCCGTTAAAAACCAATCAAATCTTTGCAAAACAAAACAAAAACCACACCTCAAGATTTTAAGAAAATAACAGACTTCACTTAAGTGCACACGAGCCAGATTAAGTCCTTCAGAACAGCTTTTGTAATTGTTTATGAGCATCACCATGCGTCAAAAAGATCTACGCCCAGCCCCCGCTCTAATTGAGTACAAGGGCATGAAGTTCCTAATCACCGATCGACCATCAGACATAACCATTAATCATTACATTATGGTAAGTCCCTTAACCATCTTAGCCCAAACCCCATTAATTTCTATATCGTTCTTGTAGGAGCTAAAGAAGAACAATGTCAACACTGTGGTGCGCGTGTGCGAACCCAGCTATAATACCGACGAGCTCGAGACACAAGGCATTACTGTCAAGGACCTGGCCTTTGAGGACGGCACCTTCCCGCCTCAGCAAGTCGTTGACGAGTGGTTTGAGGTCTTAAAGGATAAGTGAGTACAATAACAGCGCTCTTGAATTCGCGTAGATAATTGTTCTTTTATTAATTATGCCATTTGTTACATTGAGCGTATTTTTTTTAGTTTCATTTGAATAAAGAGCAATTATTTTAGTTAGTTTTAACATTTAATATTAAATAATAATAATATTAAAATAATTACACTGTAAATATATTATTATTTATTCTTAAGCGAATTAGATTGATAAATTTAAAGCTAACCAACAGTTCAAAAGTTCTTATTTAAGACATATGTATTTGTAATACTAAATTATATCATTAAAAAATAATTTCTGAGATATCATAAACCACAATCGAACTAAAAGAAATACAAAAAAAAACCTCAAGTGAATTTTATCAATTTATTCAGTATTATTTGTTGCTTTGTGCCACTCAATCTAATATAACCAAATACTACTTAATTCAAACTATAAAAAAGCCAACAAAAATCTAAAAGCTGCGCTAGCCACATATCCAATGAGCTGTTAAAAATTCCTCACAAATTAACGAAGAACATTTTGAAGATGTACAGAACCCCGCTTGTAGTCCTCGCTATCGCCTTAGCTGCTAGCTTAGTATGATTTTCAATGCTCATCAGTTATAAGTTGCTGTATACAATTTGGTTAACTAAAAACATCTGCACATTCCTTCCTTCATACTTCTCTCAACGTTTTCGTTTTGTAAATTTCGAATTCCACACTCCATAATCAACTTGTAATACCTGTAAGCTATCAAACTTGATCAACGAGAACTTACCTTACCTTCCTATATGATTCGTTTCGTGTGCTATTTTATGATACCGCTGCTGCTGTGCCCTAGTTTTAGAAAGTCCACAAGCGCCACACTATCCTACTACAAACATAAGCGATTCTCGCTTAGACACATACCAAAAACAGTTCCACCAACAACAGCAACTGCAACTGCAATAAGAACTTCAGCAACCAGAGCCAGTTTATCCGCAGCATCAGGTCGGGACACAGATACAATTCCCCTAACAGCTACAGATAATCTCAATGATACTGGCGAGGCAGCATCAGCAATTTATAATAATACTGCATTTCTTGATAATGAAACTTGTCGGTAAGCGTAGACCTAGAGTTATAGAGTTATTAGACCAAAAACACTTAAAGCTATTTTCTAATTAAATTAAGCTTTATATTTGTTTTACCATAAACTATAATTTTGATTTGTACATTACAGATATCAACAAAATCCGGAGGCTTGCGTTGCCGTTCATTGTGTGGCGGGTCTAGGACGGGCTCCTGTCCTGGTTGCCTTGGCACTGATTGAATTGGGCTTGAAATATGAGGCAGCGGTGGAAATGATTAGAGAGTAAGTAGTTGATAAAAAGACGAGATGGATAACTATTAAATGAATCTTACATTTATTTTAGTAAACGACGTGGAGCCATTAATGCCAAGCAGCTGTCCTTTTTGGAAAAATACAAGCCAAAGGCGAGACTAAAGCACAAAAATGGTCATAAGAATTCATGTTCTGTGCAATAGATTTCCAACACCATATGTATATTCCCACCAGACAAAAAGTGTTCATTTTTTCAAAAACAAAAAAAATGCAAGCGGGTAGAAAAGCGCGTACACAAATATGAATTGATAGGCAGCAATCCGAAAAATTGAACTAACCAAGTACCAGAGAACCCAAAAATATGGACAGAGAAATTGAGTTACAGCCCCAGTTATTACTAAACCTCAAATCTCAAATTGAAATGTATTGGCAACAGTTGTGTAATTTGTATGTATTAATTAATGTAATTTATTGTTATTTTACGATTCGATTCAGCCAACCCACACCAAGCTAAAATGTTGTACCTACAGCATATATAAACAGACTTATACGCATATATTTCATTATGAACGGCCCGAATACCCCATTAAATGGTTGTAGAGGGCTTGTCAAAGTAGTTGAAAAATAAACAACATGCTTAAATTTAAAATCTAACAACAGCAATCAAAGCATATTATTAAACAAAATCTTCGGGATCTAAGTAAAAGAAAGGTGCACGGAATGGATAAACTTAACATTTATTTTCTAAAACGGAAAAATGTACTTAATCGCATATTAGTTTGGAGCTCCGCACTCAAAACTCTGCATTATTTATATTTCTTTATTATATTTGTTTACCTTCTTTTCACTGCGGCCATTTCTCGCTATCAACAATTGAAGGCGTTTTTCTAAATACATATTTGCGTTTTAACTTTCAAGAGTGAAAATACATTTATTTATATTAGAGCCTTCATTTTATGTGCAAACACCTTGCTTATTAGACACTACAATACCAATCAGCCTCTCACATATATGCATTAGTTCTATGTGTGTATGTGTGATTCAAAGATATATATCTATGCATATAAATAAATATATTGATATATATATGTATTATAGAACTACAAAGTTTTACATTAATGACTACATACATTCGAACTCACGAATTGCAAGCAGTAAACGAGCAAATTAAAGAAATATTTCAAACCAGCAGCAGAAAAAATAAAATAAAAATTGAGAAAATGAACATGCAAAAAAAAATTAAACCCTATTGTAAACAACAAATTAACAATTTATATTGTGTAAAATGGAGACGATGAAAAGCACGAAGAAAAAACACAAGCCGAAAATAAAAACAAATTTAATGCTTATAAATAATTTATCCAAAATACTGAATTGTAATTTTTTAAAATGTTAGTCATTACAAGAAAATAAAAATGATCTATATTAAAATTAAACAACACTTTTGTCTCTTCTTGTGAAATTGGCAATCTATTTTGTACAGTTAAGGTTATTTGTTTTGAGGCAAGGAAATCACTCAAATTTTTCGATTGGTTGAAGTTTTAAGGGGGTAATTGGTTTGCTTGGTAAATATTTTTGGTTAATAGATAATAAGAGTAAAATAAATTATTTCTATCAGAGGCATATCGTTCTGAGCCCACACATTATTTTATAAGGGCCAATACATCTAGGTACAATTTTATGTTAAAATATGCTCGAGTGTATGTTACTTTTAAAAGGCAGCGTTTTCTGCATTTAAAAGTATATATGTATATTCCTGATCAGGAAGATAAACCGACTCTATTTAGATATCGTACCTCGGGAACTATACGATTCAAAAAGTTTAGATTAATATCAAAGTACTCCAACATTTTCACATTTATGTTTATTGTATTTTCTTTCAAATATTTCTCATTCCAAATATGTCATTGAATTACAGAAAAAAGTCGAGAATTGGTAATTTATAAGATTCATTTTCACATTTATGTTTATTATTTTTTCTTTCAAAGATTTCTCATTCCAAATTTCTCATTCAATTACAGAAAAAAGTCGAGAATTGGCAATTTATAAGATTCGATAGTGTTCGTTTCTGGTTCAAAAGATGTTCTTTTCGAATATGTTTCTCTGTAAAATTAAATCGTGTATATAAATTATTTAACATAAAAATGTTGAAAAAATACTTACTTGTGTGGCAATGTTGATAAAGGTGTAATCTGATGCATTCCGCGACTTTTTTTATTAGTTCTACGTTTGGTAAGGAAATGTATTGATCCTCCATTTACATTAATTGCAGATAGTTTAAGTGGGAACTTTTTTATTTTTGGACTTGCGGAATTTTTAGGGATACCTTTCGTATGACCTAGATTTTCTTTTTCCCGATTGTTAAATTTTACTGCGTTGTGGTGCCTATTATAGAATACGGAAAATAATTATAATATTAATATGCTCAATTCGACAATGAGAAAGGACTGGACATACTATTCGCTTATCGTTAAATTCAAAGAATGCTTACATTTTCTCTTCATTTATTGCGCCATATCCTAGTTGTATTTTCCGGTTTCCTTTGTTTCGTATGGTTCTAGGCTTAGCAATAGTTTTGGTTCGCCGATCTAATGGTTTGCCACTTAGAAGTTTAAGAATTTTTTCCATTCTACACCAAACAAAAATTAAACTTTTTTCTTATAGAATGTGCAATATAACAATACCTTTCCTCTTGAGATTTTTTAAAGGCATAGAAATCATGATATAAAGCCATCTTTAATTGCTGAATTGCGTCTACAATTGGCTGGAGACTATTTGATACATCACTCCCCAAATTATTTACTGAGGAAGGGGTAGCAGAACGTGCTGTTACTGAAGTATTTGGGGTGTATGTCGTTAGGGCAGTAGTGGTATTCTGTGTTGGTGACGTGGTTGTTGGACTTTGTGTTGTAGAAAAAATTGTAGTGCGTTTCGTTGAAAAAATTGTGTTCTGTGTTGTAGATTGTGTAGTACTCTGAATACTACCATCCACCAATAAGTTGTACATCCTTTCAAAATTATCTAATAGCTCCAACAATTTTTCCATCGTTAGCTCAGTAATATCTTCATTGGGCTTGACTGTTGTGGAAAGAAGTATTTCCAACTCAGCTGAATCGCCGTTTACTGAATCAATATTGCCCGCGACGATTTGCTTTAATACCTCTTTTACTGTCGATATAAGCTTTGGCGAAAGTTTTCCCTCCGACTTGTCGGCTACATTTTTCAGAATCTTGCGTAATTTTTTTAAAAGTTCGACAATGTTTTTAATTTTGCCTTTATGTATTGTTGGACTATTGGTAGTTGAGTGAGATATGGTCAACCCAGATGTCGTAGAACCTTCTGTTGTTGATAGTGTTGTTGAAGGGTGAAGATGGGAGGCTGTGTCCTCTGTTATTGAAAGGTTAAAAGTAGTAGAATGGATATTAGTGGTCATTGTTGTTGGATTGTTGAATATAATTGGATAAGTCGTAATCCTCTCTGCAGTGAACTTTGTACTCCAGTTTGTATTTTCACCATCGTTAAATTTGGAAGACGAAATTTCTGTTGTTGAACGGTAAGGAGTAGTAGATTCGGAATCAGCGATCATAATTGATGAATTGGTGGTTGCTGTGAAATGAGAAGTGTTTTCTGTAGTTGACATTGTTGTATCTGTTATTTCTGTAGTATTTGAATGGACAGCAGTACTCTCTGTTGTTGAATAAGTTAATGGGGCATTAGTGGTTGTTGTTGTTGAATTGGTGGTTTTATTTGAATCATAAAATGTGCTCCCTGTAGTTAAATGGGGTGTATTTTTTATATCATTCTTGTCATTTAATAAATCGACCAGGTCTGAGAGTCTCCTTATTAAATTTTTCAGAATTTTAGTTCCATTAACATTAATCTGGTTTTGAAAGTCATTTGTGCTTGTAGTTATATCGGTAATGATTCCTGCCGTAGAAAGAGTAGTATTATGCTGGGAACTGGAGCTTTCCGTTGACGAATGGTTTGAAATAGTTGATTGGGAGATAGTCGTCGATGTGGTCGACTTGTTTGGTGTAACTGAATGAGAAGGTCTTTCTGTTGGGGAATAAGTCGTATCGTTTGGCTGGGACCTCATACTGTCTCCTGTCAAATGAGTGGTACTCGAAATATTGGTTTTGCCACTTAATTGATTGATCAGCCCATTAAGTTCTTTGATCAAATTTTCCATAATCCTAAATTTATGTCCAATATTATGATTTTTGACTTGATAGTTGTTTGTTGTTGGTTGGGAAGGCGTACTCTTTCTTGGAAAAGGATTGAATGTAGTTGGTTGGGAATAAGTAGTCATTGTTTTCGGCTTAGTGGTTGTAATTGGATGGGGTGTACTCTCTGTTGAGGAATAAGTGGTAGTAGTTGTCTGGGAGCTTGTGCTCTCTCCAGTTAAATGTTTTGTGATGGTTTTTGTAATGTTTGGTTTCTTATTCAGTTGACTGATCAGCACTTCTAACACTTTAATCAAATTAAATATATCTTTAATTTTACTGTCAGTTTCGTCGATTATTCGATTTGCGACTTTATAGGTGTTGGTAATTGGATGGGAGGTAGTGCCCTCCGTTGTCGAATAAGAGGTTATAGTCGGATGAGTATAAGTGCTTTCTGTTGTGCTATAAGTAGTATTTGAATTTTTGTCTTTATCATTTATTTGAAAAATCATTTGCCTTAGTCCCTCAATCAAATTCTCTATAATGTTAATTCGATTGGTACTATCGTCAACAGGGGGATGTGTTGTTCCAGAAGTGGTTGATGTTAGATAAGTTTTAGTAGTTGGCTGGGAACTACTTATCTCTGTTGCTGTGAAATTTTCTCTATCGCGTAATAGAATCGTCAGTTCCCTAAGGTTTTTAATCAAATTATCCGTGACCTCATTTACACTGGCACTGTTGTCCACATTTTGATTTGTATTTTGAAAAGCTTGGGAAAAGGAATCAATTAGTGATTTTTGGGTCTCTATCCACTGACTCAATACTGTTCTGATACGTGTGCTGGTGCTACCTTCTCTCAGAAGTGTTATTGATTCAAATAACTGCATAAGCATATCCTTTACAAGCATAATGTCGCGAGGAGGGATACTTCTTTCTGTATTCAGACTAGAATCATGGTCTTTCAATACTTCGGTGATCGCCTTCACGAAGGAATCTAAAAAATTGCGCTGATTTTCCGCCCACTGGAGAATCAGTTTTGATGCTTTTTCGGGAATATTTTTTGGTCCTGCCTTATCCTGCTCAGATCCAGATCGATATTTTGGCTGCAGGTCCGTATATAAATCTTTCATGATCTGCACTTCTTCTTTATTAAAATGAGATTTGGGCTTGTCCGGGTTTTGGAACGAGTGCACATTCTGCGGTTGCGGTGCTCGATAATTTTGGAATTTTGTTTTAGAGTCTTGTAAATTCTTTTCTGAAATTATATTTTCATATCCTTGTGGCTCTCCATCATGCCTATACACGGCATTATTATTTGCATATTTTCCTGGATGAAAGATGCTATTATATTTGGGTGAATCGTGACTAGCTTCTAATTGTGATGGATATTTTAAATCGTCAAGACCCTCATTGGATGATGGAACAGGAACAGGAACAGAAAATGTAAGTCCCTGCGAAAGATTTCGCTGAAGATTCCGTGGATACCTATTTGTAGGGTACCTCTTTTTAATGAAGGGTGCTAAATTTCGATCCTTAAAAACTCGCTCATCATATCCAATTGGAAGCTGTTTTCTATGATGTATATACATATTTTTATGTCGATTTGGATAAATATATTTTGTTTTGTTGTCTTGATTCGAAATATAATATCTTTCATTGGAACTTGGATTCGAAAATGAATCCTTCCGGTGTTGTTCATCCGTATATAAATTTCGCGTATCATTCTCACTTAACTGAAAGAGAACGTATTAAATTCTAATTTCCAATTGCACATTTTTCCTTACGCTTGCTTTAACTATTTTTGAAAACACACATATCAACAATGTCTGTAGAAAAAAAGAGTACATTGTTTATATTTCTCTGGCAATTAAGTAAACAAAACGTAATATTTATGGTGCTATATAATGCAAACATTACATGGACCGTTTATAATTAAATTGGTAATCATTTTCCGCCGATTTTCTGCTCCAAATTTTCATCAAATATAACTGTAAAGTCAATTGCCTAAAATAGTTGGGTTGTAAGGATTTCAAGAGGGTTGTTTAAATAATAAATATTGCTTTTTAACTTACAATTAAAAGCCATTGAAATTAAAAAACTTGTTAATATTTGTCGACGATTAGTTCATTTATTTTGCTAAGGAAATTTAAAATGTTTATCGTTTCTTATTTTTAGTGGACATTTCATATACATTGTGTATACGTGTCGAAATTTAATAAAATGTGATTAAAAGAGTCTATAACTCATAGAAAAGAACATTAACTTGATGATGAACTTGCAGCAAATCCACGTATACCATTATTACTAGATTTTGTTATGTCATATTTTTATACATTTTACAACGTTTAAACACTCCAAAAAATAAAGGTAGTATTAGTAATTCAGTTTGTTTAAAAAATTACATTTAATAGTTAACTGTTTTCATTACATTTTTCCATTCAGCCTATCATCTTAGCTCACCTTTAAAAACTCCGTCTTCTTTTGATTTCATTTCCTTGAAAATAATCTTAATTTAAATTGTCTTCATCATAATATTACATTTTTTGTTTTAGGTTTCTAGGCATAAATTCATAAAGTTTATAAATTGTTTCCACATTCGAAATACGATACAAAGGCAATAAGGTTTTGGTATTCATATAAGGTTTGGTTTCCCCTTCCATCTTCTGTGTAAATCTTGCTAAGGATTTTTGACTTAGTGTAAGGCCTGAAGAGTGCTGTAAATTATAGATGGGGTTTTCGAACTCAGTATTAAATAAGTATTGCATACTTTACAGGTGGTCCTATACTGGGTTTTATAAATCTGTGCGTTAACTTGCCGTTTTAAAAACATTATATTCAATAAAGTACACTTTACAAAACAGTACGAAAACATACGAAAAATGTTTGCCGCATTAACTTTAAATATTATCTGTATAAACCGGTTTAGTCTGCGTTCAAAAACGAAAACCATAGTTATTCTATTCGGCGATGAGAAATGGCAAATATTTCTTTACAAAAGGAAGTGTTTTGTGTACTTTTTAGCTTTTTCATCTTTTACGTGTATTATAATATTTATTCGTTTTCATTGTTGTAAAAAATCAACTAAGTTTTATAAAATTACAAAAATAATTGTCATTCGAATTATTTTTGTTCGCATTTACTAACATTTGCTAATTTATTCATTTAATATTTGGCATTGGTTGCACCATATTAATCTATCAAAATAGTCATTGAAACGTGGGTTTTTTTCTATAGGCGTTAGGTATGTATTGTATATAAAAAAACATTGCATTCATTAAGATTCTAAGAAACGGTTGAAGAGCAGCTGGGAACAAGGAAACTCATCGTGTGAAATCGTTGGTCTGTAAGTTGTCCCCTCTGTTTACAGCGGCCTTCATCATTCACTACATTTTTAAAATAAAGTAACACCCAGTTCCATAATTTTGGCGCAGTTTGTAAGTCTAAAAGTTGAAATTGTTCTTGCTTATAGTGGTTTTAGTTCCAAAGATTGTGCCAGTTTTTGTTTGTTTTGCGTTGTTCTTAAACATTCGACAAAGTATTGGACTATATGGCATGGTTTACAATCTATAGAAAACAAAAAATATATTTATATATATGTATAAATAACAAACCGATCGTAGTCGCGTATAGTACATAATAGTTGTATAGTGTATAGTTTTGTGTGCATTATACCTAACGCATAAAGCTGTACGTCAGGTGAAACACTAAAATTATGGTCAGCGGCATTAGCTGAAGCGTCAAACCCAGCCGCGAGGCATTGCCGCAATAGGTGTACAGTTCCTCCTAAACAAAAATAAAAACAATATAATTAAAAATCTTTCTAATTACATGATCTCATTTTAATCATTTAAAGGCGTTAGAGCGAGCGTGGCAATCTTGTGAAACAAACTTGAGCCGCGTCTGAGTTTCCAGAGTCCGCACGTTTAATCTTTACAGTTCTTATAGTTCCCGAGATCTAGATATCTCTTTTATACGGACAAACAGACTGACGGACATACCGACAGATGGACATGGCCTTTACAAACTTATTAAGGAATCTACTATACCATACAAAAATACTTACATCTTCGTGTACCGTATAACACTCCTCGATGCGTCGCCGTTCGTAGAAGCTCATGTTGAGCTTATAGCAGGGGAATTCTTTATCGTATTCCAACCGCTGGGGTTCGGTGGTCAGGCGAACGCTACGCGACGGCATCAGGACATTGACCACCACCAGCACCAGATTGGAGTTCGGGATCTTCTTAACCAAGAAGGGTCGAGTAGAAGGCGCTTCCACAAAGTCATTGATGCCCACAAGAGCAGATGGCTGCAGTGCATACAGAGTGGAGCGCTTGTCACACGCCTTATAGATGGGATCTGGTTCGGGTTCATCGAACATGGCGTTTTCGTCGTCACTATCATCTTTTGGCTTGGAAGCCGAAGCCTTTCCTCCATCACCCACGGCTACGTACTCGTCTTCAATCTCATCTGTATATTCCATAACTGAAAGAAGGATCAATTGAGATTATAGGATATACGGAACTTCGTTCTGCATGTTTTCGAGACAATCTGCTACTTACACGGCGCACCGTCAGCCCACCATTGAATTCTCTGGTATTGGAAAAAGAGTCGACCCACTAGCCACTTCCAGCCGAAACTTAACAATCGAAGGGGCTGGAGTAGGAACAAATATATGACATTTAATGTTTTTTATACGATTAAACTCAAATTTCTATGACTTACATGTAGCAAGCCGTGCCCATCGCTACCCGCCTTTGGCTCCTCTTTGCATTGCTCCTGGTAATCGTATACCTCTATGCTGAGGAAGATGCCCCTTTCCACCATCGCAGTCATAACATCGCCGTGGAACTCGCCAAAGAACTTGCCAGTGGTGTTGATATTCTGTCCAATCACGATGTACGCATTATTGTCAATTACCACGCAATCCACGTCGTCATCAGTGCAGATGGGCAAGCAATGGTTGCACTATAAGTTCAGCAGATATATAAGTAATTTAATGTGAAGATTTTATGTTTATCGACTTACATGATCCTCTCCTGTGATTTTAAAGAAGCGCTCCCACATCCGGGCGTGGGAGAACTGAAAGCCCACTACGCAGGCGGGAGCCTCCTTGCCACCATCCCTCGGAAAGATCGCATGCGAGGCGGTGACCTTGACCTCGCTGTCCTCCATTGGATCATCGTAGTACTTCACCGAGTAGACGAAGCTCTCCGATCGGTCCTCGTGGTGCTGCAGGATGGCACTCTTGTACCAGGTCTCGTCGATGGCCGTGGTGTGGTAGTCCCCGAATTCCCGATCCGTGTCCACCTCAACCTCTCCGAAAATAAACTGCCAGCGGGTCAGGCCACTCATGGTGGCCACAAATCGCAGATCAGCACCGAAACGCTCTATCAACTGGCGTTCCTCTTCACTCTCAAACCGCCAAACCCCGTAGCTGGAATTCGTTACCTTGGCGTCGAAGATGAGCAGGTTCACTAGCTCCTTGTTGCAATAGTAGGCATTATCACCCAGCGTTTTGCGGCCACAGTTCACTGAAATCAAAAGTCATTTGTTTAATCATTAATATGTTTCCCAATAATGGAGAAATGTGTTCATCCTTGGACTGAATAATAATAAGCATTGACTGCAGGTCTCATGTGCGGCATAATTCTACAATTTCACATTTTCACTTACGATCATCTTTGTCGTCCCAGTCGGATTCATCCTCCGCATATTGCTCTGGCCACTTCCAATCGAATTGCATCATCTTGCCCAGAAACTCGCGTAACTCCGCCTCAGGTGTTTTAAACTCATGACCCTCCAGATAGTGATATTTGCAATAAACCCTGTATATTTAATCAAATGTTTAATGCATTAATATTTCTCGGAAATTCAGGTTCACACCCACCAATCCGGATGAACTTTCCAGTTATCGCCGATGAAGAAATCCGGTATATTTATCTTCATGTGCTTATTTTTGTCAACCTCCTCGCCAACTTTGATCCAAGTTTTGCCATATTCGGTGGGCATTACGATGCCCAAGGTGAATGGGGTGTTGGGCAGGGGGGCAAAAAAGTAGTCCTGCTTCTCCTCGGAAACACGGCGCATCTTGTCGTAGTGAAACTTGACGGATATGCTCTTGAACTCATTGGCTTCGTGGCGCACCATGGCGCTGCGAATATGCAGAATGGATTCGCCCGGTTCCCGCGGACTTTGGTCCTCGAACAGGTGCTCCACTTCGGTGAAGTCGATGCTGTTGTAGTTCGGATTCATCTTCCCATTGGTCTGGGTGGTTGATATAAGAATAAATACACATGTACACCGGTTGATGTGATTCAGCTTACCCCAATGGGTCGTAGATCGGGATGCAGCAGAACATATCCATTGTTGGACACCACAAACGAGTAGCCATTAACACCCAGCTGTAAAATACTGCCCAATTAGTATCAAATATTTTGGCTAAACTCATTTTCCCACCTTGTAGGGCAGTGTCAACTTGTCTATATCTTCCACGGGCACGTCTGTCCCTGCGACTCCTAACAGACGTGCCCTCGGATTGGTGAGGTTGGCGTGGCGATAGAAGCGATCGAAGGCGGGCACTCCCACGGATATCATTAGGCGAGGTCGTTTCTCATTGGACGTTTTTGGATCGTACTGTATAATAATATATAATATAATATATTAATAGATAATAATATCATGTTTTTTTTTCATATTGTAAATGGTTGTTTTGAAATGGAATATTCATATTTGTACTCTCATATCAAGTTTGATATCAAGCCTACAAGTATAAATATTGTTTCAAACTAGAACTATTCCAAGGAGTTCGACTTTATATTATTTAATCATATTAAATTATTTTTTGAGTTCAGGCTCTAACCGTTTTGTCGGTGAAGGCGTGCGTCCAGGTGGGCGGATGCTGGTCGTTCTGAAGCACCAAGGGCGTGGCAATGACGTCTACGTACTTCAGCACCTCTTCGTGGACCTCATCCAAAGTTTGGACATGCGAGTAGTATCCCCGATTAAGGCAGGCCATCCACTGGATTTCGCGCACCTTGGTGACCTCCTTGCCCAGCAGATAGGTGAACACACGGGTGTCCATCTGCGAGGTTCCATTTTCGCCGTTGCCCCAGTTGTACTTCTGAAAGACTTCGGTGGTATTTCCAGCCACTCCGTCGGTGACCAACATAATGGCCTGGTTGCAGGTAGAATTGGTGGCACAATGGCGACTATCGTAGTATTTTCGCAGCAGTTGGAAGGCCGTATCGTAGGCCAAGGTGAGATTAGCATAACCTTCTGGATCGTCCAACAGTTCGATCTGCTGGTTGAAGACCTCTATGTTCTCGGGGGTCGCCTGGACGAGGGCTCCATTGAAGCAGGGTATTATGTCATTTACCTCACTCGAGTACCGCAGAATGGTGAAAAAGTCGTTATTGGAGAAAGTGTCTAAGATGCTGCGAATGGTAAACTTTGCCACATGATGCCGGAAACCCGTCATTGAACCCGAATGATCCAGCAGGATGACAATGTCCTTTGAGCAGGTGGCTGTCTCAATGTACCAAGACCTCTTGCGGCAATCATAGGTGTCGGCATCATCCCGATTTGGTCTGGTATCAGTCCACTGGGCAGCCGGATAGTGACGCAGGATTCCCGTATCGGAGCCAAAGTACTGCCAAGATAAGGCCGGATCGGATTGGTAGTTCTGCCGAAACACCTCGTCCAGATGCTCGGACCACATTATGGTCTTTAGAACACGCTCCGATCGATCCCATATATTCGATGGCACGTGCACTGAACTGTGTTCCGTGTCCACTGGCGTATTGTAGAAGTGTGTATCCGGATTCAACTCCATATTCCTATACATCCAGTCGTACTCAGCCTCTTTCGGTTCCAGCTCCTCGGAACTATTTCCATTAAAGGTTGAATACTTGCTAGAGATGTAGGTGAAGTTAGTCAGCGCATAAGTGAGATTAAATTCAAAGTTCTCGTTGACGTATTCCGCCCGCTCCTGGATGCACCGCACCGCATCCATTTTCCTCGCCAGCATCCTGCCCACATTTTTGGTAATAGACTTAATCAGCTCGGTTCCGTTCTTCAGCTCCACACGGGCATTGTACTCCTTGTACTTCTCCTTGATCTCCTGCGACTTGGTGATCTTCTGCGCCAGCGCGAACAGCTCATCGCCGAACTGGGTGGCCCACTTGCCGACGCTGCAATGAACAGATGGTACATAGATTAGGTACATATAAATATAGGACATATTACATTCTAGAATAATTTGTTCCCTCTTATGTGAGTTCTTCTGTGTTATAAGAATTATTTTAACTTTATAAAAAATAATAACAAGTCATTGAAAGTGCAAAGCCCATTTTTGTACTTAATTGGTGGGGTTATCCCCTGACAAAACTTGTTTTGTATATGCCTCCAAACTTGCAATCCAATTAAATTCCTTTGTAAGTTATATCCACACGAAGTGCAAAACAGTAAACAACACTGCCCCGACGTCAGAATTGCGCCAGCTAGGTGCCAACCACCTGTCCGAGTTCCACTAATTCAATTAGCGCACATGTTAGCCTGTGGTGTATAGGAGCTGGGGGTGGTTTGTGGGCGGTGCTCGCACCTTCCTTGCACCGCACACCTGCTCGCAATATGTATGTGACAACGCCGTCTTCCTGGCAGCGCAGTCGGCGTTTCACCACGAGCAGCTGTTTCATGTTGAGAAATCAACAAGTGCCTGCGCGCGCACCTTCGCTCTTTTTCGCTCTCTTTCCCTCTCTTTTCCCTTTCCCTTAAAAGACGGACTTTCTCTTCAGAATGTAATATGTTTTCGGGCCGATTCCATTAGTTAATGCATTCGAATAGCAAATATTAATGAAACTACTGGTTGCGAACGTTGTGGGCGTTAAGTGGTTCTGTGAGAAATGCATTCAGGTTGGTAAGTTGGCAAGTTGAAATAATAAAACAAAAATATCTCCACAATTATTAGTTAGATGGATTATGCTTGCACAAGACAACTCCAACTACCACTAATAAGAAAATATAAACATTTAAGTAACTAATTATTATCGAATTTAAAAGGTTTTCTTAGAATAATGAAACTATTACAAATTTTAATGTAGGGGGGATAATAATCATTACTTTAATTAGATTTTCTTTTTGGCAATCAGTAGTGAGAAATCCGAAATTTACATTTCATCCGAAAAAAGTAAAGGCCATTTAGGAATATGGCATTAATTTGAAATACCTCAATGAAGGCTATTTGGCATTAGATATATTTGCGAAGATAAAAGTACAATTTAACCGTGTTTATATGAAGTTTTTGAGGAGTTTGTATAGTGGAGTTTGCTAGTGTATATTTGAAAACGTGTTAATAATTTATTTAGCCAACGCATTTGCTTGACAACCATTCGCGTGAGAGTTTGGCATTAACTATAAACATTTAAAGGCATTCTGTGCTAGTGCCTGCGCATGACCGCACTATTTTCTTGCCGCTCTTCAGCTCTTTTCGGTGCGGGAAATCTCTTGACGTAGCTTTTGATGTCGCCGACGCAGCCGGCGGCGCTGTTTCGGCCATTTTCATTTTACTTCTGTCGCTAACGTTGCCTTTGACACAGTTATTCCGCCAGCCCCGAAGCACCCCGATATATGCCCCTACGTGCCCCCATGTCCCCTATACTCGTATATTCCCCGCACACTCTCAAGTGTTTTGGCCCGGTCGGCGCTCGGTAAAATTGTTTTTGCCGCTGGTTGGTAGTTGAAAATGAACGATGCCTCTCTGGCTTTTATTGCGTTCTGGAGTTGTTCAATTAATTTGCCCATATTGCTTTGTCGTATCTCGTTTGTCATTGTTTTAGGTGGCCCTTGTTAGCTCCGACCACGGAAAATGGGAAAACCATTAGCACTCGAGAAAAATGTATCACTTACAGAGCTCATGGGATCGCTACCAAAAATGAAATCTCGTCACCACATGAAAATTTCTCTGAAAACTTTTAATACGCGCATATTTTATAGGACTTGGCCATCTCAATTTGAACAATATTTTCTATTTAAGATTGAATTTTTATTACGGCTCCCTCGGGCATAAATTGCTATATTCTATTAACGCTCGCCTGGCTGCAGTGCGCCAAAAATCCCAAATTCCCATTAAATATTCCTTGTAATGCGAACGGATATAAAGCGATTTTCGGTCTCTGCTCGTTTCCATGCCGCAGTTTTGTGGCTATTTGGTAGAGCTAATTTGGTTGGGGAAATTTTATTATGGGGTTTTTGGTCTTTAATATTTGATTATTTATCTATCCATGATGTAGTTCGCTAATTGGACATTTACTTTATTATAATTTATGTGGCCCGCTAAACTTTTTATGAATCATTTAGATTTGCTTGCGTATTTCTGCAATGGAGTATATATAAAGCTGATATATAAACCATTATATATTACTTTTTACTGCAAAATCACTGAAACTATATGTGGTCCATTCATTTGAACCGTATTAATCATGAGGGCCCCAAGCTTTCAGCAAATCGTTAGCAAGCACAACAGATTTTGGTTTCCCTAGGTCCCCTGTTTACTTTAATTAATTGTATGTCTTTTAGCCGTGTGTTTGGTGGCCTCAAACAAAATGTCCGATAAATTATTCATTTAGCGTAAATAAGCATCAGTGATTCTACCTTTTCACGTCATTGCTAAAGTCAGCATGTCAGAAATACAATTTTCATGTGACTTAGTAAAAACTTGGGGAACACAACAAAAATTGCGACCGTCTAGCGAGGGAAATAATATCCGGGGGAGAAACGTCTAGAGACCATAATGAGTAAAAATGCTGACGCACAAAGTAAAATAGAAGTGTTCAAAACAAGAGACAAGACGCTTAAACACGCAACGAAAAATGACGGAATAAATAAAATAAGGCATTTAGACCTTAAGAATACCTTACTTTCAGGTAATACATTAATTTGTACATCTAACCACTTACTTCCAATCATCTTTCGTTTGATGTATAATTGGGAAAAGTGTGCAATAATATTAGTTTCAATTAACCAAAGTCCCAAGTGGAGCTTATCACAAAACTTCGAATCTAGTCCTCTGATTTTGGTAGATAAAATCAATGAATGCAAATGCCTAAGTGATTGTGTTTGTGAAACCCAAACTAAGGACTAATCATTGTTAGTGGTTGTCTTAGCAGCTTAGCGGCACAGCTTAATATTCACAAGTAGCAAAACACTTGCATATCCTTCACTTATAAACGTCTTAAGCTGATACTGAGAAATTTTGTTGAATGAAAACCAGTAATTAAAACAACTTAAGTTGAATTATCAATAACCGTTTTCCTTTCAGCTACGTTTCGTTTAGCTATTAAGACTCATAATAGTTGTCATATAACTTTAGATCTTATGAAAACGAAAACCACTTATATGTAGAACATTAAAATAAATAATTACATTCAAGTCCCAGATGGCCATTTCTTTATTCAACCAAATCAAATGGGAAACTTTTAAGCACTTAATAACGTACTTATGAGGAAATTATGATAAAAACTACAAAATAAATTAATGTTTTATGAATGTAACGGATTAAAAAAACATGAAAATCAGCGATAACTAAGGGCTTTATTATTACTTTGAAGTTTTAAAAAATACAGAACCACTTTGACCCGCAATCGCCTGAATATAAGCCTATTCACAGCCGGCAGTCGAAAAAGCCCATTTTGTGCCCACAGGGAATATTGTGTAGACTAATAAAAAGCCGCGCGACAGCCAACGAAATTAGCATAAATGTACGAAAAATTAACGAGCGACGTTGACAACGAGATGAGGGTGGCGGGCACGCCCCGTAATTGACTGCTTTTCAAAGCCCCATTCCCATTTTCCCTTTGTCGACATTAAAATCCTTGCGTGTCTCTTAAATGTAAATATCCTGCTGACCAATTACCACCTGAGGGGGGTGGCAGATGACAGACTTACGCTTCGTCCGCCGCCGAGGCCTCCGCCCAGTGGGTGGAGGTCGAGGGGAAGGTGCCGCCATGCGGCCCGCAAATCAGCAACAACAACAGCGGCTGGGAGAGAGAAAATGCGGTCAAAATGACAGCGAAATGTGTCATCAACTTTTCGCATAAACCAAACATTTTTCTCGCATTTTCCTTGTTTTTTTTCGATTCGATTCTCGCTGGTATTGTTCCTAGGGACTATATCGTGGCATTTGGCCCCGTTTCTGGTCAAGCAGGCAGGCGGTACACTTTGAAAAACACGAAATACCACTTCAAAATTGATATACAATTTTGGGTGGAGTCGCAACGTCGACTGCGACGCAAGCAGAGCTTTTCTTTTCGCTCTCCACCGCACACAGGCACACAAACACGCCGAACGGCACACGGGGCGTATGCGTAATGCGAATAATAATAACGATAATAACTGCGATTAACGCGAGCCCGTGGAAAGCGCGATTCTATTCATTTCATTTTTTCGGTGCGCCTTTGAAAAGTGGCCACGATTTTCGTAATTTATTTTCGTATTTTAGTTTTTCTCAGAGCTGCGTGCGTTGAAATTTTCTATATATAAACGGCGGGGCTCCGAACGGTTTGATTACACATATGGAACACACTGTCGTTTGTGACTGTACGTGTGTGTGTGGACGGGCGATGTTAAAATTTCCGCGGTTTTCCCGTTTTTCCGTGCCACGAGCCGCCGACGTCGAAGAGCTGCGAACAACTGAATCGGATTTCTGGCAAACGTAAAATGCCAGCTCTTCTCTTCAGGACAATCCTTGCTCTTGAAAGAGAGTCCTATATTTAGTCTCTCTCCTTGTTTACATTTTGAATGTCTAAAACAGCTGTTTTCGTGGATTTTCCTTTATCTATTGATTTTGTCACAAGGGAACTCGTTGATTTTCCCACGCGTATCTTCTTTGTGCTGCTTGTTCACAACAGAGAGGAGAGTTTTCCGAACATTTCAAAGAGCTCTCGAAAAGAGAAATATCGAGATTTTCACACATCAAGAGTTTTTAAAATTATTTTCAATGCCCATTGATAGTATTTGTAGCTTTGTTGATTCAAGGGACTCGTATATTTGTGTAAATATACGTCGAATTGATTTTGATTAAATATATTAGCATTAATTATATTTACCAAAAATGTTGAAATTAGGTTAACAGTTTTTAAGTTTAAATATTTGTACTACGCAAAGGAATTTAAGAGACTATTTAAATCTTTAAAGCTTCAAAAAGGAATTTCTGTTGATTCAGCTTAACAATACTAAGTAATTAGTACCGTATTTAAATCTTTAAATTTTTTAAAAATGGAAATGAGTATGAGATCTATTAAAACTGTCCCTTTAGAGCTATCTACTTGCATATTGCATGAACCTCGAAAACTGACTTTTGGGGCCCTTCATCTTGCCATAATTCCGGTTGAAGTATTCAGTCTGCGTTTAGCAACAAAATCCAATTTTGGTTAGCGTAAAAACAGAAAAAAACAGAGACACACATGCGAGGCGGCAAAGTTCAAGCGCGCCTACCGCACATCAGTAGCATATCCTCACCGAAAACCATCCGCATATATGCACACATATAAGCACACACACACGTAGAACTTCTGGCAAGGACGTGCAGGATGCCAAGCACCAGTTCACATTTATGTGGAGACAGGGTCAGAGGTTTCCATGATGACGATGACAACGCACTTAGTCAAATTTTTAATGAACTCAACAGCGTTTTACTTTTACACGGAGCGCCACTGCTAGCGGAAAGTTAGAGTTTTTCGACTAAAAGATACCCGTTATACTTAAGTTTTTTGTAATACTGGATTTATTGTAAACCTCTTTTCCTAATGAAATGGTGAAAGTGGTGGTTGTGAAACTTCTGATTTGGCCATGAAGCTAATAATACTTTTTTCAATGTATTAAAAATGCATTAATTACACGGCAAGTAAAAAAGCTTGTTTGTCCTTGCGGTGCTGAAGCACAAATTTAAGTTCTGCCATTCACTATTTACATATTCATAAATATGATATACCCGCCCTTTTAATAAAATGAGAGGTGCAAAACCAACAACTAGAGAAGCGTATGATGGAGGGCCCTTTCGGAGTGTAGTTGCCTGCAGTTTGTACTGACAAAAGGTGGAATGCAAAAAGAGGAAAACTTTCAGTAGTGGCATTTCAGGTATTTTTCCCAGGCTCTAGCCACTGCAAGCTGGCTAAATTGCGAGCATGCTTTTGCGGGCACCCATCCTCCAAAACCTCATGTTAATGCTCTCGTAATTGTGGCAGCTGTAGAACACGTATCTGCCGGATGAGAAGCAGTGTTACTTGTGTGTGGTTGGTTCAACACTGAAAAAAGTGGTCCGAAACTATTTTATCAGTCTATTTTTAGATTGTTCCTTACAACTTGTTCACGTTAAATACACCGATCAGGTTAACCAGCACTAAACATTTTTGCTTGCGAAAAATGATATTTATTTAGCTTTCCCAAGTGTATCAACAACGTCACGTCTGCCGGCTCAA